>NC_143035.1:5857500-6007500 GCF_057628025.1 Oncorhynchus mykiss | reverse complement strand
TTATTTTTTTTCCAATGGGACATTTGAATGCTATTTGCTATTTCCTGAATATTGCGGTAATATTTCTGGAATGGTTGGAAAGCTTAGATTCTCCATTTGTTAAGGGAATCACTGTTATTTACCCCCATCCCAAGGTTATGATGGGGAGAAAAAAGCTGTATTCCTAAATTGTTTAACCTGTAGCCAAGCCACTAAAATGTGACTAGACTAAAAGGCATTTTAAAAGATGGACTAAAACTGAATTTATAATTGATGCCAAAATTAACACTGTCTCCATCTCCATCTCTCTCTTCAATTATTGTGAGGCTGTGGCCTATCCCCTGCTCCCCACACCCAGGAGAGGAGAAGAGAGGTTTTAGCCAGTTACATGGATTTAATAGGCTTTTAGCTGGGGGAAAGTTTTCAAGAAAATGGGATGAGTGGGCGAGATCCCAAACCGGGCTTAATATGTTTTTATGTCCTTATTATTATGCATTGTACTAAAATAGAATAACTGACAAACTCTCTCTACTTCTCTCCTCTCTCTTGCTCTCTCCCAGGCTGGTATGATCAGGACAGAAGAGGAGGAGTTCTTCATCGAGCCGGTGGAGAGGGGGAATGGAGTGATGGGGGAGGAGGAGGAGGGAGGAGGAGGGCGTCAACACATCGTCTACCGATCCTCCTCTGTGAAGAAAATGCCCGTCAGCGGCCTCGCGGCAGACTACCACTCTAGAGGTCTGTGATTGGTTACTTACTTACTGCTTTCCAATATGTCATATACCTACTGTATACTCAACCACAGACTAGCACTTCAAACTGGGTTTGTACAGTACATGGTTGTGTTTATGTGTGCGCTTGTATGGATTCTGTGTGCAAATGACAGAGCAATATAATTCTCAGCGATGTATGGTTCATGTTGGGGTGTTAGGAAATGTGAAATTCCAGTTTTCACAAGCTCCTTTGTTGCAGTAAGTAAGCATTTCACAGTAAGGTTGTTATACACCTGCTGTATTCGGCACATATGACAAATAAAGTTTGATTTTGATTTGATTTGATTTAGCTAGGGCTGTGACGATACCAGCATTGCAATTTTTCTTCCCATGGCAAAAAATGATAACATGATGCAGACCAAACTCATTGGTCCTTTAAAAACCCGCTGGATATAAAATATTGTGTGCTATAGCTTGGACAATAAATTAAAGTGACTCTGGATGACAACATAATGATGTTTGTTTCCAACATTAGGGCTGTTTTCCTAAAGAAGTTAAATCCTCCTTGTGTTTTATTTCCTTTCCACGATACTAACATGTATCGTGATACTGGTATCGCCCCGACCCTAGTAGGAGCTACTAGCAATTATGACCCCGTTCCTGAAAGGTAAGACTTTCATGAACACGTAGGCCCCTACGTGTTTTCTGTTTCCCTCTACAATGCTCACCAGCCGCTTAGGAGACGAGAAGGGACTGTGACAAAACCACAATCGATATTAATGCAGATCTTCTTTACACACATACAATTACTACCTGATGAGCGTCCCTGAGGTTTCCCTGAACATTCCAATACTTTTCGGATGCATTTCAGTCAGTTAGTCTACTGATGCAAATACACATTTTGACACCTTTCCCATAGACTTTTCAAGAAATTAGTCAGGAAGCCCACAATTGGGCAGCACGCGCAGCAAATATCAAACAGCTGATTGTTGAGTTGTGGCTGTCAATGAACAGTAGGCAGCAGCTAAAAGGCATTTTGCAATATTTCAAAATACAACTGCGGGAAAAACAGTTTGGAGGAGTCAATGTAACTGGAAAGTTAGTGTACTATAATATCCTCCTTATATTGAACAATCTGTCTCCACTCTTTTCTTTGCCTATGCTATTGGTTTCATTTAAGACAGGGTTGTTCATTTTTATTAGCCTTTAATTTCAGTCATTTGTGTGGTGTTAAAAAATATTATTCTAATGTCTCCAGTCATGTAAAATAATTTTCAAAGACCCGGAATGTTCTGAAACTGGTGACTCCCCTGGATGGAGGTCTTGGGCTTCTGTTCTGTGATAAGAGAAGTGGCTGTCCAATCACCATGATTGATTTGGCACCTTGAGGTCAATCAATCATGACCTCAGCCAAGAAAGGGGTGTGTTATTGTTCAGCCAATCAGCATAGCAGCTTAAAGAGACAGGAGCCAAGATTTTGCTCTTGGTTTGATCGATGCCTAGAAAATGTAGGAAGAATGTTTTTGGCTTGTGGCGAGATTGACAGAATTTCAGTGGTAAGCACAATGAATATTATCAGCACAGATGCACAGCGTAATTCTGTTCAGCAGTGGGAAGGAAACGCCATACCTGGCACACACATCCTACATCAGCTGGTGAGCTGCTGGGGAGCAACCGATGAGTGTGGGCAGACAGACTCTGCTCCGGCTCCACCTCTGATTATAGACATCGTGCAGGTGATTCTCTTGCCTCCACATAGCTAACCTGTCACCGCCAGCCTTTTAGTTAGCTACCCTTCGCCTGGTTAATAAACACAAGCTGCTTTACAAAATGTTAAACAATCGAAGCATTGAGTTTAATAGTAAAACAACAGTCTAGCTATGCTCTTCTGTGAGTATAGAAAAGTACTCTTTGACTTTGTAGTCTTGCTTAACCCTCCCACTTTCCCAACTGCATTTCATAGGCAGGTTCTGTAGCCATCGTAGCCTAGTCTCTCTCTTTTCCTCTGAGAAAACAGCTTGATTCAAGGCTTTACCATTGAAAAGATATGAACCATAATACCAGCGATATGTTTTGTGCATTGGCAACCCGCATTTGACATTAATAAAGCACTACCGTAGGCCGTTTTAATACTAGGTTACATGCGGACCGGGTCGCACTTTATTTGGATAGTCTGGATTTTCCATACTACCAACTAACTATCTGTTGATAAGCAACTGCTTGCTAAGGTTACAGTTAGAGTTAGGTTTAGATTAAGGGTTAAGGTTAGGGCTAGGGTTAGGATAAAAGCCAATGTATGCTTGATTCGGTAATGTGTTCCAGAGGCTCTGTACGGAGCAATTGTGGAGCCTCCGGAGGCTTGCGGAGGCCAAATCGAGCTCTGTAAGGCGATGCCGTGTACCTCCCAAGTTTTCTAACAATGCGGAGGGCTATGCATAACTCTGTATAGCTCCACATTGACATGATTGGTTGACAGTAGGTGGGGGCAGTACATCCTGTATAAACACAAGCTCGCTTCCTTGACAACTTCCTTGACAACAAACATGGACAACTTTTAAGAAAGGCTATCAGAACAAGTTCACAAATAAAACACTTCTTTATGATACATCGAATAGACATGAAAATGAGTTTGAACTCCTGGAAAGAGATGTAATGGGGATAGATGTGGTAAAGAGGTTAATGGAATGCATACCACGGGGGATGCGACACCTGATTCAGTAATGTTACCTCATTAGCTAGCTATAGCTAAAAACCTGGAGTGGGTTCAGCGGGATGCAACGTTTTGGAATGTTCAGATAGAAATATGCTATGTAGAACAAACATGCCTCTCTGACTTGTTGAATAAGGATTAACGTCTGCTCTATTCATGGAATTTCTATCCGCAATGTTCAATAATAGTTTGCAACTGAACGTGGCCTATATGCAAACATTTATTGGCACAGAAATAAAGGAAAAGTGACAGCAGACAATGTGTTACTAAATTCCTCTTGCCACTACACTATATCTGACTGGGTAAATAACTTTATTTTGAGTTAATGTGGACCCAGTGCTCAGACTTGAGCACTTGGACCAGGACTCGGACTTCAGCCATAGAGACTCGTGACTCGACACATGACTCGACCTTTGGTGACTCGGACGTGGACTTGAGCACAGGGAACTTGGGACTCGATTTGGACTCGAGGTTTAGTGACTCGACTACATCACTGAGCGAAACAGTCATTAGCTCCCGTTCAAAGTCATTATCCCCATTCTACTTTTGGACATCTGTGGAAGGTTGATAGCAATGGCAATGACATGACCAAGTTATGGAGGTGCAACCAATACTACTTTTCCAATACTTTGAGGCACCATCTCTTCTCTTGTGTTTGTGTCTGTTTGTTTTGTATGTAATATGTGCAATATATAATATATATGCTGAATTCAGTGACCTATAAAAAAATGTAAATGCTAAAAGTATCAATGTTTTGTCTCTCTCTGTTTTCAAAATGTTCTCAACTCTGGGTTGTCCTGGTGCAGCCAAACCCCCCCTAAGGGAGGCCAGTTTGGATTTGGCTTCACACCAATCAAATCTCTTCCTAAGGAAAACATACAATTCCAAAAAATGTCTGTTTCTGGTCTGCTTGTGTTGATGTCCTGCAGTAGCTAGTTTACTAAATCGCCCATGGATGGAGATGGGGATTTGGATTTGTGGTTTTGACTTGTATTAATATTATTATGACCGCAATTCTGATCTAACCAACCATAACTTAATATGTTGTGCCACTGGCATGAGATGATTGAAGTTCAATATGTAGCCAATTAGGCTAATGTTAACTACCTAGCTAGCTATCTAAACTGGTTCATTGTTGCCCATGCGAGGAAGTTAGTCTAGCAAGCATTTTAGCTAGTTAGCCTATGACAACAAAGGTTGCAATGTATGACAGATCCATAGGACGTTTTACCAACATGAAGGAGAGGAGGATGGCATTGGAGTTCAACTAGTCTGCAAGTAGGGTGAGTCAACATGTTTTGTTTTACTTGCGCACATGCGCATGCACGCACGCATGCACGCACGCACACACACACACGAACACACACACACACACACACACACACACACACACACACACACACACACACACACACACACACACACACGCATCCTTAGTCACAACTCTATGCTGAAACCCTTACATCACATGACCCAAAGGGGCGGGATCCCTGCCACTTCCTCACTTTCCAACCAAGGTGCATGAATTGAGGAGCAAACTGAGGTAGCGAGCAGATTCAGAAACACTTGGAAGACAAATGGAATTAAATAAAAAAAGCTTATATTTTGCAAATAATAGAGGCAACACGTTTTCGGCTTTTGGCCTTCATATGGAAGCCCTGAAGAAGGCCAAAAGCCGAAATGCGTTGGTTATACTTTTAGCATTAAATAGACCATTTGTCCTCCAAGTGTTCCTGAATCTCCTCTCTACCGAGTACACACTGCACATCGCTGCACTGTCTGAGAAACAGCGCCAAGTGCACCAGTCTCACTACCACCTTGGTCTGTCCTGTAGAATCACATCAGATGTAAAGTCTCCTGTTTAAGGGACCTGCATGGTTCTGGTACCGGTTCCGACTGTCATTTTCGATTATAAATCGATCTGTGGACACCGTAGATCTAAATGGTATGTCCCTCCTACCTTTTTAATGGGGGGGCAGGTAGCCTAATGGGTTGAGTGTTAGATCAGTAACCGAAAGGTTGCTAGATCAAATCCCAGAGCTGACCAGATAATAATCTGTCGTTCTGCCCCTGAACAAGGCAGTTAACCTGTTTCTAGGCCATCTTTGTAAATAATAATTTGTCCTTAACTGACTTGCCTAGTTAATCGAAGGTAAAATAAAAATGTCATTTGCTCCTCTGACTATCTATCAACTCCCGGCTGAACCCTTCATCACTGACAAAGCAATCCTTACATTGTAGCGAAGCAGCAGAGTGTGGTTTTATAACTCTAGCACTTTCAGAGATTGATTTGTAGCCAACTTCATCAAAGTAATCTAAAACAATTTAGGCAAAAAGCAAGTTCCTAACGAGTTCAGCAAGCCATGCTCGAGCTCTGTGTGACCACAGCGGTGGGGGCAGAGGTTTTGATCAAGAGAGTCTTTTAGAAATATGCACATTTTCTTTAATGCAAACAAATACAAAATACGTATTTTACAGTTATAAGGAAGGTGAAATCTTAGTCGTTTTATAAATTGATTTCATATATTCATATTTTTTAAATAATTTTTGTACTGTGTACTTGAGCTTATGTCTTCAAAAGTTACTACACCTCAGCAATTTGTAATTATTTTTACCAGAAAGTTTAGATTTGTTCCTTTCTTGCAGCATTAGTAGTTGTTGTTTATGGCCCACTCATGATAAATAATCACCTTTGGGGATTATGTAGATTATGTTTTAGATCACATTTAGTTACATTTAACTGTTTAATGGATTTATTCTACAACAATACATCCAGAATTGACAATCTGCATGTGAAATATAGATCTATAGGTGTATTTCTGTGGTGTGAGTGAGCCCAGTTCAGGTGAGGAGGATTTTGGGGAAAAAGCCCTGTGGTGGTCCATCTGTCTGTGCATGTCTCAGTCCCCTGAACAAAACAGCACTGCACATCACACATGCGCACGCACACACACACACACACACACACACACACACACACACACACACACGACTCCCCTGGACCAAAACATTGCACACCACACCACTCTCCCCCAGACAGCTCCGACTGGACACTGTCCTGATGTTACCCACAGATAGAATGAGGGATGGGGGGAAAGATACAAAGAAGGAGAAAGAGGAATGAAACAAAAGAGTGTGAGAGAATAAGGAGTCAAAGGCGAATAAGAAAATGGGAGGTGAGGGAAAGCACAGAAGATTGTTACGTCACAAATGGAGGAGAGGCGGAGAGACAGATCAGGGAAAATGAAGAGGTCGGGAAGAAACAGTCCAAATATAGACAGAAAAGAGAGAGAGGGAGATAGAGATGAGACAGGTAGAGAGAGATATATGATCCTCTGTCTGCCTGGTGAAATGAAGGTAATCCAGAGTTTTCCAACAGCAGTGATTAATTGATGAATGTGCCACATCAATAATACAGCTTGCTCTCTCCACTTAGGACATTGATTCACACCTTTTCCACAGCTTATGGTGTGAAAAACCAATCAGTCTCCTTCCCTCTCTCTCTCTCTCTCTCTCTGTCAGCTACGGAACAAAAGGCTAAATTTAGCTGGCCAATACACTGACTGTCTGAGTCCAGGAAATTAATTAATAAGTCATTTATTAATCGGCAGGTCGTAAAGTAGACCTTGTCCAGCAGATCTGAATAAATGATTGATTGATTATAAATGAATACATTAAAATGTCCCTTACTTATCAGCGTACAGTGTCAGGATGGAGAGACGGTGGGACGGACATGAGGTGAGAAGTAAGTAAAAGGGAAAGATACCAGGCAGGTCATCCATGATACAAGTGAGTATGAGATGTCCACCCGTGTCTGAGGACGTCGGGAGATGACGTGGAAACCAGCCACTAGGGGCAACACTGAGCACTGTTACCTTCAAGTAGGTATCGGTTTTGCGAGGGCATTGTGGATGGGGATGGCAGATGGGTGTAAGCATCTGGTTCAAAAGGTTCAAATCCAGTGATAGAAAGTTTATTTTTACTATTTTAGTTTTAATCCTATCCCAAACCTTAACCCTTACCTTAACCATTCTGAGTTAAAACATGAATCATTCAGAGATAATGCCTAACCCTAACCTTAACCCTTACCTTTACCATTCTGAGTTAAAACATGAATCATTCAGAGATAATGCCGAAACCTAACCCTAACCTTACAACATTTGGAGTTAATGACTAAACAGAACCTTAAACACTTAGACATTTGACATTTGAGAAACATGGATGAACATCTTATGTGAGACTGTGAGAGCTGGTAGAAAGAAAAATACACACACTCTTCATCTAAGGGCACAAGGCGAGACCCAAATGCAGACACAGGAGGCAGAGGATATTTATTATAACAAATGGAGTAGGCAAAGGCAGGTCGGGGACAGGCGAGAGTTCATAAACCAGGTCTGAGTCCAAAAACAGTACCGATAGGCAGTCTCAAGGTCAGGCCAGGCAGGGGTAAGAAACCAGATCTGAGTCCAAAAACAGTACAAGGGGATAGGCAGGCTAGTAGTCAGAACAGGCAGAGTGGTCAGGGAGGAGGGTGCGGAGTCAGGACAGTCAAAGGTCGAAACCAGGAGGACTAGAAACAAACAGAGACTGGGAAAAATAGGAGCAAGGAAAACCGTTGGTTGACTTGGCAAGCAAGACGAACTGGCACAGAGAGACAGGAAACACAGGGATATATACAATATACACTGGGGATAATGAGCGACACCTGGAGGGGGTGGAGACAATCACAAGGACAGGTGACCAGATCAGGGTGTGACACTTCATTACAAACACACAGTTTCAGAAAGCAACACTGTGTGTGTGTGTGTGTGTGTGTGTGTGTGTGTGTGTGTGTGCGCGCCAGGTGACAGTGGGTGGTGGTCTTTGTTACTCTACTAGTTGTCTCCTTCCTGAGATCTTAACTCGGCGTTCCTATGGAAACTCACACACTTGTTCTCTCTGTCTCTCTTTCTCTCCTTTCTTTGTTATCAGAAGTTATGGAGTAGACTGTTCAGAATAGACTGATCGAATGTGTGTGCACACACACACCTGCCAGCTTCAAACAAAAAGAGAGCACCAGTAATGAGCAAAGGTCTCAATCACACACCAGTGTTAATTCTGGCATACTTTTTTTTAGTCTAGTCTTACACATTTTGACTAAAACATAATTGAGTCTTGGTCACATTTTTGTCATTTGAATAATGATTTAGTGTAGTTATAGTTAAAATGATGAAACGGTGAGCCATTTTATTCAACTAAATGCCCTTTAATTTTAGTCACTTCCCATTTGTATTGCCTCGTTCACTTATCATCAACATAAATCACTGACTTCTATGTACACAAACATATATAGCCATGTCATACCAAATTATTTTTCCTGCATAATATTCTGTTCTCTTCGCAACAGCAGAAATCTGACAAACATATATTAGAATACAGTATATAGGAATTATCTCCCATATAAATTCCTAATTTAGCCAGTGCTAGGGTAAAATCACTGAGGACGCCAAGACAAGCCAGGAAAAAAGCCATATTACAACCTGTGTTGTGATAATTGCATAGTTTGCTCTATAACCCATTCGTTCGTATCAAATCAAAATAATTGCATTTGTCACCGAATACAACAAAATACAGCAACCTTATTTGAAATGCTTTACTTACAAGCCAACAATGCAGTTCAAGAAATAGAGTTAAGAAAATATTTACATTAAAAATTTAATTAAATGTAACAAGGATAATGTGCGGGGGTACAGGTTATTCGAGGTAATTTGTACATGTAGGTAGGGGTAAAGTGACTATGCATAGATAATAAACAGCGAGTAGCAGCAGTGTAAAAATATGCCACGTGATATACAATAAGGCCGGTGACCACAAAAAAGACAACAGTCACACAGTGGCGGAATAAATTCAACTACATATACGTTTGTTTCATCACAAAACCGGGGAGAGCAACCTCTGCCCGGTGAAGTCCACAAAGCAAATATTCCATGTAACAAACAGTTACATCACCTGCAGCGTGGTCAAGCAAGTTCATGTTTTTGACGGTTTACTCAGCAACTACTGATTTAGAACCACAGAGTTACCGCAAGTCAAAATAAAAACAACAGGAGCACTGCCTCCACTATTCCAGCACCATTTCAACTTAAACGTTTAAACATAATCAAATCAACAAGGCTATGTAGGTCAGTTCATTAATACACTGAAAACAAATTGAAAGATACCACAAACTATCTAGTCCAATCAATGTTGCTAAACATCATGTGGCTGTCCATGGGACTGATTTATGTGTGCGTGTGTGTCTGCGTGTGTGTGCATAAGCATGTGCGTGCGCACATGCGCAAATACAGTAAAACAAAACATGTTGACTCACCCTACTTGTAGACTAGTTGAACTCCAATGCCATCCTCCTCTATTTTTCATGTTGGCAAAACGGTCTATGGCTCTGTCATACAGTACACTTTTTTTGTCGTCATAGGCTACCTAGCAAAAATGCTTGCTAACCTAACTTCCTCGCATGGGCAACAATGAACCAGTTAAGCTAGCTAGCTAGCTAGTTAATGTGAGCCTACTACGCTACATTTTGAACTTCAATATTCTCAGGTCAGTGGCACAACATATTAATTTATGGTTAGATCAGAATAACTGTCATTATCATTGGCCCGTACAGAGAATTAAGTCAAAAGCACAAATCAAAATCCCCATCTCTATCCATGGCATAGGAATGGCCGGATTTAGCAAGCTAGCTACTGCAGGACATCAACACAAGCAAACCGGAAACAGACACATTTTTTGGAAATGTAAGATTTTCTTAGGAAAGGATTTGATTTGCAGAGCAAAGAGCAGAGATGGTGCCTCAAAGAATTGGAAAAGTAGTATTGGTTGCACCTCCATCACTTGGTCGTGTCATTGCCATTGCTATCAACCTTCCACAGATGCCCCAGTCACATTGCTGTCCAAAAATAGAATGGGGATAGTGACTTTGAACGGGAGCTAATGACTGTTTCGCTTAGTGATGTAGTTATGTCACTAACCCTCGAGTCTGAATCGAGTCACGAGTCTAGTCACAAGTCTCTGTGGCTGAAGTCCGAGTCCCAGTGCTTGACTCCTGGTCCAAGTGCTCAAGTCTGAGTCACTGGGTCCACATTAACTCAGGTATAGTGTAGTGGCAAGAGGAATTTACTAATAAATTGTTTGCTATCCCTTTTCCGTTCAGTTGCAAAACATTCTTGAGCTTTGAGGATAGAAATTCCACAAATAGAGCAGACGTTATTCCTTATTCAACAAGTCAGAGAGGCATGTTTGTTCTACATAGCATGGTTCTATCTGAACATTCCGAAACGTTGCGTCCTGCTGAACCCACTCCGGGTAGTGGCAGTGATCCCTTCCCTTTGGGTCAGGTGATGTAAGGGTTTTAGTATAGAGTTGTGACTAAGCAAGGATGTGTGTGTGTGTGTGTGTGTGTGTGTGTGTGTGTGTGTGTGTGTGTGTGTGTGTGTGTGTGTGTGGCAACGTGCATGCCCTGCCCACCTGAGGATCAGTCTTTTTCAGCCGTCTATTTCCCGTGTTTGAGAGGTGCCAAATCCACTTGTCACTTATATCTCACGAGATTGATTGCTTTCATTTTACTCCTGCGACTCTTTCATACTCTTGCTTGTGCCTGTCATTTTTTCCCATTAACGTTATGAACGCGGAAATGTTTGTAATGACCTGTCAATCATACCCCAGTAATGGCTGAAATGGGCTCAATGGAATACATTGTCTTCCCGTTGCATCTATAGGAACACCAAACGCCCAGTCTGGGATTTAACGCATCGTCTCAACACTTACATCACAAGAAAGAGAAGAAAGAGAACTTTAACTTGATGGGTGTTCATTTTTTTGTGGAATTTTTTAAAAAAAATCGTAATTTAATACAGTTGAAATGTTTACAAATTAGGTGAGCTGAAATGAAAGCAACTTCCAAAATTGAATACTCGTATTATTATGTCTTATATACTTATATTATGTCTGATCTCGCAAACAATGTAAACTATGATTAGACAGGTGTAATCTAGAGCCAAGCCTGTTGATTTTTGATCCGAGGTTATCCTGCTATTGACACACTTGTCGAATTATCCAACAGAACTTGACAACAACAGTAATTAATGAGACAGTCTAGACAGTGCAGGTGGGTGCAGGTAGGCCTAGACAGAGCAAGTTTTTAATGGGTGCAGCCAATGTTCCCTCAAAAAAAAATGAGGTCCTGAGAAAATTCCAGTTCTGCTGAGCACAAACTTGAACGTTGTAAAAATTCTGTGCAACTTCCAGCATGCTCTTACTGTGAACACTGAGGCTGCATCCACTTTAAGTGGACACAGCTCTGATTGGTTATAGCGCACAGGTTTGAGTAGACTGGAGTGTGGGCCTGAGTCATGCCTGTCAATGCAATAGAATCCTACTCCAATGCGCTTTGCCTACAAGAAAATCTCTTTCACATTTAGTTTTTCACATTAAATCTTTCTTAGTTCGTTTTGTTTCGGTATATTACATTAAAAGTGGCTAATATTGCATTGATTCGGTAACAATTCCCACAGCAGAGCGAAGCGTCGATAGTGTTAGAGGGAACATTGTTTGCAGCCCAGTTCCACTCCTTTATGTTAATTTATTCATATACAGTACCAGTCAAAGGTTTGGACACACTTACTCTTTCCAGGGTTTTTCTTCATTTGTACTTTTTTCCACATTCCTTAATAATAGTGCAGACATCAAAACTATAAAATAACACATATGTTGTCATGTAGTAACCAGAAATATATTTTACATTTGAGATTCTTCAAAGTTTGCCTTGATGACAGATTGGCACGCTATTGGCATTATCACAACCAGCTTCACCTGGAATACTTTTCCAACAGTCTTGAAGGAGTTCCCATACAGTATATGCTGAGAACCTGTTGGCTGCTTGTCCGTCACTCTGCGGTGCAACTCATCCCAAACCATCTCAATTGGGTTGAGGTCGGGCGATTGTCCTTTGCATGATGGTCCCAAGGGAACATTCTCTGTGGGACCTTTTTATAGTTCCCGGTTTGACCCTGAGGTCGTTTTTAGGATGTTCTTAGGACGTAGTGTCATGGCCCCCTAGAGGTTTTTGTCACGTGATGGTCCCCGTTGTCCCAAATTATTATAAGTAAAGTAATTAAACGGTATCGGGGTTTTATGGTAAGTGGTATGCTGTTCATCTAAAATAGTGTTAAAATATGTAATCAATGACAATATAATTACTGCTAGTGCTAACTTTCCAATATGACCCCATCTGAGATTTGGCGTATGCTGAACTTTTTGCTGCACCACAAAGTCTGTAGAAGTTCAGAAGTCCGTCACACATTCATTACCTATGATACATCTCTGCACTTAGCAAAAGAGTGCCATCTGCACTGTTATTTTAGTTGTCCGTTGACAATTTTCATTCATTTACTTCTTTCAGCAATTTGAGTTTGGATTTTCAGTATAGTTGTCTAATGTTGGTGGGGCATATTATTTTTTTTTAATTTTACTCTCGAATCACCAGCGATGTGTTTGAGACCACCTAAAGCGAGACTAATTCAAGACCGGAGCAAATCGAGACAGAGTCAAGACCGAGACCACAAAATTAGTCCAATTCAAGACATGATTGTAATTTTGTCAAATCAGCACCATAATAAGAGTTCAAAATGTCCAGTATTTCTGTTTTCATATTTCAGAACAACATATGGATTCTGTAGACATTCAGAATATTAAAACAAATGCATGCTGAGGGAAAATAGAACCACTCTACAAATTATTACTAACTCAAACACAGTGGGGAACAAAGGGCCTTCTATGCCTTCAGAGAAGGGCTAAGGATTTATAAAATAATGATTATAATAATAATGATAACTTTATTATTTTCAATTATGTTCTGGAGTGGCGATTTTAGCATGTACATCTTGGTTGGGCAAAAATATATATTTTTAATGCATTCCAGCAAAGCCAATACACTACACAACACTATTCAGTACATTAATTGCACTATAACAGTGACAAACGGTTCCCAAAAACTGTTAGGGCCTACATAAAGCTGTCCCAACAGCAGAGCTTTCTTTTCAGCACCATGGGGTGAATCCTTACCACAGCTACACCTGGCTATCAGCAGAGCCTTATCTGGCAGCAAAACAGTTCATTAGCCTCATTTACTGTCTTTTTAAAAAACATAGTTGATATGGCTGACTTGCTTAAACAAATGTGGTTCTACTGACAATTGAGATTTACAAACTATGGCATAAGGTAATGATGAGCGGATAAGAGGCAATCCGTAATTTCGATTAAGACAATAATGAGCGAGCTAGTACGGACGTTGTCAATATCTGTTCAACACTTTCGAAATGTACAGCGACAGAATTCAGAACATAGGCCATTCTTGCGGTATTCTCCCTGTACACCTTGTCAGAACCGTACGATACATAAAGGGGGCATATAAGCAAATAATGAAAGCTCTACAATACTCTATGATTATATTTCTCTTAAACAGGCTATAGGCTACATGTGCACCACCAAGTCAGAACAGTAGGCTAAGTTATGAGGGGGAAAGGGACCAAATTATTAGGGTGAGGCACATGGGCTACTAACAACTTACTACACAACATACACTTAGTATTACTTTCCTAGCTACAGTATACATATCTCCCTGGCATATTACATCATTTATGCAGCAGCGTACAATATATTTTTGCACTCACCTTGTTGTGCTGTGCTCACTTTAACAGAAAAGGTGGCACACGGTGGTCCTTCTTGTGGACACATTTTATCATCAAACTTTGTGATCAAAGTCTGACATTCTCTGTATTTATGGTGCTTTCAAGACAACTGGGAACTCGTAAAAAAAACTGTGGTTGAATCATGATGTCAATGATCTCCAGGTTGGAGTTCCCGACTTGGAATTCTGAGTTGAATGACCATTCAAAATGTATTTTCCCAGACAGAGCTCATTTGTTTCCCAAGTTCCCAATTGTTTTGAACCCACTTAAGTCTGAGATTTCCCAGTTCTTAGATTCCAGTTGTTTTGAATGATGCAGAAGTCATGCTGGATTGACTGCATGGCCAATGTATTCAACCTTTTCTAGCCCATGGTGTGTTGCGAGTGAATGTTTATCTTTTTCAACTTGGAAAAGCCAGACTTGAACCACACAACCTCTACACTGAATAGCAGAATAGTGATTACTTTTCAAAGCTTGCAGTTAGCCACTGATTTCTTCTAAACCACTAATTGTAGAATTTGTGATTTCCAACTTGTTGTGTAAGGTTTATGTCCAATGGCCGATGAGAACCAATACGTTTTATCTGTAATTGTTCTTCATATGACAACGATTGAAAAGGATTTGCCAGTAGATTTTTGACTTGATTCATGATTATGAGTGCTTTCTAGCTAATATTTTGAAAGTATGATGTTGACATGATCAGTCCAATCAAAGCTATGGTATTTTATCTGTTGCCAATGACTTTAAGCCTTCGTGGATGGGCACTTCTAATGTAAATCTATGGCAGCACCAAAGGGGATTGAGTTTTTGAGCTCTCCCCGTAGAATTTGCAATGACGTAGTGCCCCCATGAGTGACAGAACACTGAGCCAAACACAGCACAACTAGAGAACATTACCAACCCCTATGCTCTATATTTTCTGCTGGCTGCCCCAACACCACAGAAAGCACTGAGATAGGCTGAAACGCATGCATTTTTGAGCTGCATGTTTGTGTGTGGCTTTAAACAAAATGTTTTACATTCTTTGGAAACAGATATGTGGCACTTATTAATGCCACAATAACTTGCAAAACAGGCACAACAAAAATAATGATATGTACAGTTGAAGTCGGAAGTTTACATAAACCTTAACCAATTACATTTAAACTCAGTTTTTCACAATTCCTGACATTTAATCCGAGTAAAAATTGACTGTCTTAAGGTCAGTTAGGATCACCTCTTTATTTTGAGAATGTGAAATGTCAGAATAATAGTAGAGAGAATGATTTATTTAAGCTTTTATTTCTTTCATCACATTCCCAGTGGGTCAGAAGTTTACATACACTCAATTAGTAATTAGTAGCGTCGCCTTTAAATTGGTTAACTTGGGTCAAACATTTCGGGTAGCCTTCCACAAGCTTCCCACAATATGTTGGGTGAATTTTGGCCCTTTCGTCCTGACAGAGCTGGTGTAACTGAGTCAGGTTTGTAGGCCTCCTTGCTCACACATGCTTTTTCAGTCCTGCCCACAATTTTTCTATAGGATTGAGGTCAGGGCTTTGTGATGGCCTCTCCAATACCTTGACTTTGTTGTCCTTAAGCCATTTTGCCACAACTTTGGAAGTATGCTTGGGGTCATTGTCCATTTGGAAGACCCATTTGTGACCAAGCTTTAACTTCCTGACTGATGTCTTGAGATGTTGCTTCAATATATCCACATAATTGTCCTTCCTCATGATGCCATCTATTTTGTGAAGTGCACCAGTCCCTCCTGCAGCAAAGCACCCCCACAACATGATGCTGCCACCCCCGTGCTTCAAGGTTGGGATGGTGTTCTTCGGCTTGCAAGCCTCCCCCTTTTTCCTCCAAACATAACGATGGTCATTCTGGCCAAGCAGTTCTATTTTTGTTTCATCAGACCAGAGGACATTTCTCCAAAAAGTATGATCTTTGTCCCCATGTGCAGTTGCAAACCATAGTCTGGCTTTTTTATGGCGGTTTTGGAGCAGTGGCTTGCTGAGCGGCCTTTCAGGTTATGTCGATATAGGACTTGTTTTACTCTGGATATAGATCATTTTCTACCTGTTTCCTCCAGCATCTTCACTCTGGATATAGATCATTTTCTACCTGTTTCCTCCAGCATCTTCACAAGGTCCTTTGCTGTTGTTCTGGTGTTGATTAGCACTTTTTGCACCAAAGTATGTTCATCTCTAGGACACAGAATGCATCTCCTTCCTGAGCGGTATGACGGCTGTGTGGTCCCATGGTGTTTATACTTGCGTACTATTGTTTGTACAGAATCAAATAAATTCTCTGTAATTATTATTAAGTGATTAAACTGATCATGTAAATATAATTAACTAGGAAGTCGGGGCACAAAGGAAAATCTTCAGATTACAAAGTTATAATTTTCCTAATATAACTCTTCATATATTTTAATATCTGATCGATTAGTCTTCTAATTAATTAATTAATTAATCTTTACCTCACGTTAGTCTCATTCCAAATTTCGTAAAATGGTGGTTATCTGCACGAACCCAGCCTTTACTATGAATCATCCATACATCAATTGTCTTAATCATTTATTTACTAACTAACTAAATAATCACAGAAATGCATAAACAAACAACACAGTAGATATGGTTACAAGGAAATGATAGGGAAGGTTCCCTTGTGGGCTAAGCTGATATGGCGGCTTGGCGGACAAAGGCAAGTGGGTGTGGACTGAAAGGCAGGAAAGAACAGAAGGAGTCGCTACACAGTTGATAATTATATTAATTGAAATGCTATTCCTATGCACATGAATGCTCACTCATTCGGGAATAATTTCAATCAATGTATATATTCACACCCAGTGTGTCGTCGTGATCTCTGTTGGAATCGTCAGTCCTTCTGTTGGAAAGTTCATCCGAGCGTCTCTCTGCTTCCCTGAAGTCTTTCTTGGTTAGAATGGATACTTCAGAGTACCATTCAGACATGTTCTTATAAAATAGATGTTTTGGCAGTTGTCGGCACTCTTAGCTTATACTGAGGTTTTTGTGGTCTGAACTCAACCTGTGCCCCCATGGTGTCCATCGAGATACACGTGATCTGAAGAGGAATTCTTCAGGAGCAGGTTTTATTCGTAACAGTAGATGAGGGCTGTCCCATGAACCAGATCATGTCTGTGCTCATGGGGGCGGGCCAAGGACTTAGTTAAACTTTAAAGGGAACATTACATCATTTCACAAATAGTTTAATCTTTACTCATACATTTTACACAATAATTAGACGCAAAACCTCATAACAGAGGCACAGAGTTATGGTAATGTGGCTGTAATGTATTCATCAATAAGTGCATCGATGTCGTCGTCCCCACAGTGACTGTACGTACATATCCCAACCAGAAGCCATGGATTACAGGCAACATCTGCATTGAGCTAAAGGCTAGAGCTGTCACTTTTAAAGAACAGAAGACTAATCTGGACGCTTATAAGAATTCCCGCTATGCCTCCAGACGATCCATCAAACAAGCAAAGCGTCAATACAGGATTAAGATTGAATCCTACTACACCGGCTCTGAGGCTCATCAGGTGTGGCAGGGCTTGAAAACTATTACGCACTACAAAGGGAAACCCAGACGCGAGCTACCCAGTTATGTGAGCCTACCAGAAGAGCTAAATGCCTTTGATGCTCGCTTCGAGGCAAGCAACACTGAAGCATGCACAAGAGCACCAGCTCTTCTGGATAACTGTGTGATAACGCTCTCAGTAGCCAATGTGAACAAAACCTTTAAACAGGTCAACAGTCACAAGGCCGCTGGGCCAGACGGATTACCAGGATGAGTACTCAAAGCCTGCGCGGACAAATTGTCAAGTGTCTTCACTGACATTTTCAACCTCTCCCTGTCCGAGTCTGTAATACCTCATGTTTCAAGCAGACCACCATAGTCCCTGTACCCAAGGAAGTGAAGGTAACCTGCCTAAATGATTACCACCCCGTGGCACTCACGTCGGTAGCCATGAAGTGCTTTGAAAGGCTGGTCATGGCTCACATCAACAGCATCCTCCCGGACACCCTAGTTCCACTCCAAATCACATACCGCCCCAACAGATCCACAGATGACGCAATCTCAATCGCACTCCACACCACCCTTTCTCACCAGGACAAAAGGAACACCTATGCGAGAATGCTGATCATCAACTACAGCTCAGCGTTCAACACCATAGTGTCCACGAAGCTCATCACTAAGCTAAGGACTCTGGGACTAAACACCTCCCTTTGCAACTGGATCCTGGACTTCCTGACATGCCACCCCCAGGTGGTAACAGTAGACAACAATACGTCTGCCATGCTGATCTTTAACACTGGGGCCCCTCAGGGGTGTGTACTTAGTCCCCTCGTGTATTCCCTATTCACCAACGACTGCATGGCCAAACACGACTCCAACACCGTCATGAAGTTTGCAGACTACAAAAGTGGTTGGCCTGATCACCGACGATGATGAGACAGCCTATAGAGAGGATGTCAGAGAACTGGTAGTGTGGTGCCAGGACAACAACCTCTCTGGTCTAGGACCAAAAGACTCCTCAACAGCTTCTACCCCCAAGCCATTAGACTGCTAAACAATTAATGCTAATCACGGTTTGTTTGTTACCTATGCATAGTCACTCTGCCTCCAACCTGCATGTACATACTGTATTACCTCAACTAGCCTGTACCCCTTCACACTGACTTAGTACCGGTGCCCCCTGTAAATAGCCTCGTTATTGTTATTCGTATTGTGCTACTTTTTATTATTACTTTTTTTTGCCTACTTGGTAAATATTTTCTTCTTGAACTGCATTGTTGATTAAGGTCTTGTAAGTAAGCATTTCACAGTAAAGTCTACACTTGTTGGATTCGGCAAATAAAGTTTGATTTGATATTATTTGCTTTGCTGATAATGGGCCTCTGTACGCCTATGTAGATATTCCATTAAAAAATCTGCCGTTCCCAGCTACAATAGTCATTTACAACATTAACAACGTCTACAATGTATTTCTGATACATTTGATGTTATTTTAATGGACGAAAAATGTGCTTTTCTTTCAAAAAACAAGGACATTTATAAGTGACCCCAACATTTTGAACGGTAGTGTTTGTGAATACATGATAACAATCACGGAGAAATCAGATTATCTCGAGAGACAATCAAGGCGAAACAACATGGTTGTGGACGGAATTTCAGAATCTCCACATAAGACCTTCACGGAATCAGAGGACAAAGTGAGGGAAATGATCTCAGAGAAACTGAAGATGGACCACTTGAAGATTGAGGTGGAGTGCACCCACAGTACTGGAAAACCCACCACCGGCCCAGGTGACAAGGCCAGGCCGATAGTGGTGAAGTTCCTGAGGGTCAAGGACAAGGTAGCTGTTCTAGAAAGAGCCAAGAACTTGATAGGAACATATACCTTCCTCAACGAGGACTATCCTGAAGCTGTGTGCCAGAAGAGGAAAGAACTGATCCCACCCATGAAAGCTGCGTAAGGACATTGCTTACATCCGTTATAACAGGCTCATTGTCCACCCTCCCTCCCAAAAGCCTGGAAGGGATGAGAGAGCCAAGCCTATGGGTTCTTAGCTTCAAACCAGCAAACACACACACACTTACACACACAAACTGATTAATGAAGTGCTGAATGTATATATTTTTTTCATCTTGCTTTGTTTGCTCTTTTCTATTTGAAGTCTATCTCTGAAAATCACCCATATTAATATATGTAGCCTTAGAAATAAGGTTTATGAAATCTGTAACTTGCTAACATCAGAAAACATTAATAGATTAGCCATTTTGGAGACTCAGTTAGATAATTAATTTGATGAAACAGCAGTAGCAAGACAAGGATATAACATCTGTTATGTAAATATGCAGAGCCATATCCCTGTAATGCTTAGAGAAGCTCTTATGTCAAGTGTTATTGAAGTGTTGTCATTGCAGGTTCACCTGGCACATCTAAATCCTTTTCTTTTGGGGTGTTGATATAGGCCACCAAGTGCTCACAGTCAGTATCTAAATAATATGTGTGAAATGCTTGATAGTGTATGTGATGTAAACAGAGGGGTCTACTTTCTTGAAGACCTGAATTAGCTGTCCGCTCAAGAGGAAGCTTCTCACTGTAACCAGTGCCTGCTATCTGGTTCAGGTTATTAATAAACCTACCAGGGTGTTTACAACCACTACAAGAACAAGGTCATCTACATGTATTGATTACATTTGTACTAATACTCTAGAACTTTGTCCTAGAGCTGTATACGTACCTATTGGATGCAATGATCACAATATAGTGGCTATATCCAGGAAGGCCAAAGTTCCAAAAGCTGGGCCTAAAATAGTATCTAAGAGATCATACAAAAGATTTAGCTGTGACTCTTATGTGGATGATGTTAAACATATTTGTTGTTCTGATGTGATTAATAAGCAGCATCCAGATGCTGCACTTGATAAATGTATGAAATTGCTTCTTCCAATTATTGATTAACATGCACCTGTTAATTAAGAAACTGACTGTTAGAATTGTTAAGGCTCATTGGATTGATGAGGAATTTGAAAACTGTATCATTGAAAGAGATGGGGTAAAGGGAGTGGCTAATAAGTCTGGCTGCACATCTGACTGGCTGACTTACTGCAAATTGAGAAATGATGTAACTAAACTCAACAAAATGAAGAAATTGTATTATGAAGCCAAGATCAATGACATAAAGTACTTTAAATTAAATTATGGGCAGAAAGACAAATTCAACTCCATCTTTCATCAAATCAGATGGCTTATTCATAACAAAAACATTTGATGTTGCCAATTATGTTAATAATACTTCATTGGCAAAGTGGGCAAACTTAGGGAGGAAATGCAAACAATGAACAGTGAGCCATCGTACTTATATATATAAAAATGAATAATGAAGGAAACGTGTTGCAAGTTTGAATTTTGTAAAGGATGGGAGAGGATGAAAAATTACTGTTATCGATCAATAATGACAAACCTCCTGGCATTGACAACTTAGATGGACACATCTACCTGTCATATCTTTAACCTTAGCCTAGAGGAAAGTCTTTGTCCTCGGGCCTGGAGGGAGGCCAAAGTCATTCCGCTACCAAAGAGTGGCAAAGCGACATTTACTGGTTCCAACATTATACACATCAGCCTGCTGCCAGCTCTTACCAAACTTTTGGCAAAAATTGTGTTTGAACAAATACGATGCTACTTCTCTGTAAACGAATGAACAACAGACTCTCAACATGTTTATAGAAAAGGGCACTCAACATGTACTGCACTGACACAAATTACTGATGATTGGTTAAAATAAATAGATAATAAGAAGATTGTGGGAGCTGTACTGTTAGATTTCAGTGAAGCCTTTGATATTATTGACCATGAAAACGTATGTATGCTGATGATTCAACCATATACGCATCAGCAACAGCTAATAAAAAATGTAAAAACCTTAACAAAGAGTTAAAGTCTGTTTTGGAATGGGTGGTCAGTAATAAACTGGTCATGAACAGCTCTAAAACTGAGAGCATTGTACTTGGTACAAGTTCTAGACCTCAGCTGAATCTGGTGATGAATGGTGTGGCTGTTGAACAAGTTGAGGAGACTAAATTACTTAGTGTTACCTTAGATTGTAAACTGTCATGGTCAAAACATAATAGATTCAATGGTTGTAAAGATGAGGAGAGGTCTGTCTGTAATAAAGAGATGCGCTGCTTTTTTGACACAACACTCCACAATTAAAGTCTTGCTGGCTCAAGTTTTATATTATCTTGATTATTGTCCAGGCATATGGTCAAGTGCTGCAAAGAAAGACCTAGTTAAGCTACATACTGGCCCAGAACAGAGCGGCACATCTTCATTGTAATCTGAGTGCTAATATTAATACTATGCATGCCAGTCTCTCTTGGCGAAGAGTTGAGAAAAGACTGACAGTGTCACATGTATGTACTAACATGTATGTGTAACTGATATATGCACAAGCATACTACATTTTAATGTTTTTAAATGTATGAACATTTTATAAAGTCTTTTGTCTGTCTTTTTCATTATATGTCGGACCCCAGTAAGACTAGCTGTCTCTATTGGCGTCAGCTATGGAGATCATGTAAAGGGTGCGTAAAAGGTGGCAGGGAAGTCAGAAGCAGGAGAGCAGGACTTGGTAATAGGTGAAGGTCTGCGCTGGCTTTCACTCGCAGCAAGGCCCGCTGGAGCTGAACATGGGTGGCGCCCCAAGTCTCCTCCGCGTGCCTGAACCAGTCGTCCACCTCAGGAGCCTGACTCTGATGCCAAGGCACCAGAACCGGCTGGTACCCCAGTACGCACTGGAAGGGGGAGAGGTTAGTGGAGGAGTGGCGGTGCGAATTCTGAGACATCTCGGCCCAGGGCACGAACGCTGCCCACTCCCCGGCCAATCCTGGCAATACGACCACAGAAACCTACCCACATGCTGGTTCACTCTAATCACCTGCCCATTACTCTCAGGATGAAACCCTGAGGTAAGGCTGATCGAGACCCCTAGACGTTCCATGAACGCCTTCCAGACCCTCGAAGTGAACTGGGGACCTCGATCAGACACTACATCCTCAGGCACCCCGTAGTGCCGGAAGATGTGCGTAAACAAGGCCTCGGCAGTCTGTAGGGCCGTAGGGAGACCGGGCAGAGGGAGGAGACGGCAGGACTTAGAGAACCCGATCCACAACGACCAGGATCGTGGTGTTTCCCTGTGAGGGGGGAGGTCGGTAAGAAAATCCACCGAAAGGTGCGACCAAGGACGCTGTGGAACTGGTAAGGGGTGTAGCTTCCCTCTGGGCAGGTGCCTAGGAACCTTACACTGGGCGCACACCAAATAGGAGGAAACATAAACCCTCACGTGCTTGGCCAAGGTAGGCCACCAGTACTTCCCAACCAAACAGCGCACCATCCGACCGATCCCAGGATGACCAGAGGAGGGTGACGTGTGGGCCCAATAGATAAACCGGTCATGGACAGCAGACGGAACATACAGACGCCCAGCTGGACGATGGAGGGGAGCCGGCTCTGCACGTAACGCCTGATCAATGTCTGCGTCCAGCTTCCACACTACCGGCGCCACCAGGCAGGATGCCGGGAGTACGGGAGTGGGATCCATGAGCCGCTCCTATGTGTCATACAGACGTGACAGTGCGTCTGCTTTCACATTTTGGGAACCCGGTCTGTAGGAAAGGGAAAAAACAAAATGGGTGAAAAACATGGCCCACCTTGCCTGGCGAGGGTTCAGCCTTCTCGCTGCCCAGATGTACTCCAGATTGCGGTGGTCAGTCCAGATGAGAAAAGATTGTTTAGCCCCTTCAGGCCAATGTCTCCACGCCTTCCGAGCCTTGACAACAGCCAACAGCTCCCTGTCCCCCACGTCATAGTTTCGCTCCGCCGGGCTGAGCTTCTTCGAGAAGAAGGCACAGGGGCGGAGCTTCGGTGGTGTACCCGAGCATTGAGAGAGCACGGCTCCAATTCCAGCCTCGGACACGTCCACCTCCACTATGAACGCCAAAGAGGGATCCGGATGGGCCAGCACGGGAGCCGAGGTAAACAGAGCCCTCAGGTGACCAAAAGCCCTGTCCGCCTCAGCCGACTACTGCAAACGCACCGGGTCTCCCTTCAGCAGTGAGGTAATGGGAGCCGCTACCTGACCAAAACCCCGGATAAACCTCCGGTAGTAATTGGCAAACCCTAGGAACCGCTGCACTTCCTTTACTGTGGTGGGAGTCTGCCAATTACGCACGGCTGAAATGCGTTCACTCTCCATCTCCACCCCCGAGGTGGAACTGCGATACCCTAGGAAGGAGACGGACTGCTGGAAGAACAGGCATTTCTCAGCCTTGACGTACAGGTCATGCTCCAACAGTCGACCAAGCACCCTGCACACCAGCGACACATGCTCGGCGCGTGTAGCGGGGTATATCAGAATGTCATCAATATACACCACTACACCCTGCCCGTGCAGGTCCCTGAAAATCTAGTCTACAAAGGCTTGGAAGACTGATGGAGCATTCGTCAACCCTTACGGCATGACGAGGTACTCATAATGCCCTGAGGTCGTACTGAACACCGTCTTCCACTCGTCTCCCTCCCGGATACGCACCAAGTTGTAAGCACTCCTGAGATCTAGTTTGGTGAAGAAGCGCGCCCCATGCATTGACTCAATCGCCGTGGTGATAAGAGGTAGCGGGTAACTGTACCTCACCTGGATCTGATTTTGTCCTCGGTAGTCAATACACGGGCCCAGACCTCCCTCCTTCGTCTCCACAATAAAGAAACTCGAGGAGGCGGGTGAAGTGGAGGAGCAAATGTACCCCTGACGCAGAGATTCAGAGACATATGTTTCCATAGCCTCCGTCTCCGCCTGTGAGAGGGGATACATGTGACTCCTGGGAAGTGCAGCGTCTACCAGGAGATTTATAGCACAATCGCCCCGTCGATGGGGTGGTAATTGAGTCGCCTTCTTTTTAGAGAAGGCAAGAGCCAAATCGGCATATTCAGGGGGAATGTGCACTATGGAGACCTGGTCTGGACTTTCCACCGTAGTAGCACCAACAGAAACCCCTAATCACCTCCCCGAGCACTCTGTCGACCACCCCGTGAGAGCCCTCCGTTGCCAAGAAACAGTGGGGTCATGACAAGCTAACCAGGGTAGGCCTAGCACCACGGGAAACGCAGGAGAGTCAATGAGGAAGAGACTAATTCTCTCCTTGTGACCCCCCTGTGTCACCATACCCAGAGGAGCGGTGGCCTCCCTAATCAACCCTGACCCTAATGGTCGACTGTCTAAGGCGTGAACGGGGAAGGGCACAGCCACGGGAACAATGGGGATCCCTAAACTAAGGGCGAACCATCTGTCTATAAAATTCCCTGCTGCGCCTGAATCGAAAAGCGCTTTTTGCTGGGAATGCGGGGAAAACTCAGGGAAATAAACATACAAAAACATGTGTGCGACAGAGGGCTTTGGGTGAGAAGGGTGCCAGCTCACCTGGGATGACGCCAGAGTGCCCTGCCTGCTGGCTCGATCCCCAGAGGAACCAACCTGGCACCGACCGGCAGTGTGACCTCTGTGGCCAGAAGTGGAGGGTGAAATCCTCGAAATGGTCCAGCGCCGCATCTCCTTCTCCCCACATGGCGTTGGCCCACTCCAAGGCTTTCCCAGAAAGGCACAAGATGAGGGCGGACACCTTCTCACGACCTGAAGGAGCCGGGTGGACAGTTGCCAGGTATACAGGCGAGTAATGGAGACCCTGGTTGTGCTGGTGGAGGCGCTGGAGGAACTCCCTGTCTCACCCACCGGTCCATAGTTTGGACAACGCGGTCGATGGCGGCGCCGAGATGGTGGAGCATCGCCGCATGCTCCCGGACGCACTCCTCCACCCCTATTCCAGGGGCACCTGCTCCTGCTGACTCCATATAGTTGGTGTGGGATTCTGTAAGGGGTGCGTAATCGGTGGCAGGGAAGT
Source organism: Oncorhynchus mykiss (assembly GCF_057628025.1). Taxonomy (NCBI): domain Eukaryota; kingdom Metazoa; phylum Chordata; class Actinopteri; order Salmoniformes; family Salmonidae; genus Oncorhynchus; species Oncorhynchus mykiss. The sequence continues at coordinate 5,981,898 of NC_143035.1, read as the reverse complement.
AAGACGCAGGAGAGCAGAACTTGGAAATAGCCGGAGCAGTTTAATAGCAAAACACATGGCATAAAAATAACATGAATAATTAGGTAGAAAAATTCCGTCGCGCACCAAACAACATGTGCACAAGCACTTACAATAAACAAACAGAAACAGAGGGTTAAATACACACCAAATGATTGAGGGAATTGAAACCAGGTATGAGGAAAAACAAGACAAAACACATGGGAAATGAAAAGTGGATCGATGGCTAGAAGACCGCCGAGCGCCGCCCGAACAAGGAGAGGACTCGACTTCGGCGGAAGTCGTGACAGATCCTAATAAGTCAAATCAAAAACATGCTGACATATCTAGGCCTTTATACTTAGGCCTGAACGAATCTACATATTGTCAGAAATGTAATCTATAGTCATTACCTGATCAGTTATGTATTGGTGTAAAAAAGCATAATTTCAATAGATTTCTGTTAGGACCGACGCTGGAGTAGAGAATCAGAATCAGGTCAAAATTTTATTGAAACAGACATGGAACAAGACAGGATCAGCGTCAGCACACGAGTATACAAGGACATATGACAATCAATGTTGAGGCGGGGAACAGAGCGGGGTAATGAAAGATATAGGGGAGGTAATGACAGAGGTGATTGAGTCCAGGTGAGTCCAAAATTCGCTGATGCGCGTGACGGGGGAATGCAGGTGTGCGTAATGATTGTGGAAGGAGTACGTAATGCTGGGGAGCCTGGCGCCCTCGAGCACCAAGGGGGAAGAGCGGGAGCAGGCGTGACAATAGCCTTACATGATATGTAATATTCATCCTAGCATGTCTGATCAAAAATGTGTCTAAATCCGACTCATGAATTGTCCGGCATCCAACTTATTTTACCGGTTCAGTCGCCAAAAATCATTGTGGTTCTTCACATGAAGGTGACATACAGTATCTGAACATACATTTAGACCATATTCAGTAGTAGTCTATACAAGGCACAGAAAGCCAAACATCGTCATATTTAATCCAAGTTGTTATTAAAATGCAGCATAGGAAAAATCCAGATCTCCAATCACAACACATTTTCTGTAAAGATGCAAATGTAGGCCAATCTTTGCAAAACATTTAATTTATGAATTTAACAGAAAATAAAGGTTGCACACCCTCAACGCCTCTGCCTGCCCTGTTTCTTATTCGTAGTAATACCAATATCATATTTACAGAATGTCTAAAAGACACTTCTGGATTTGGAATGTGTCAGGATATGGTGTGTACCCTGACAAAACTGAAATTCTGCTTTGGAAATGGTCTGTATTGTCTGTCATCTCAAAAACATGTAATGTAACGATATCCCCTGATATGGAACCTTTTCGCCCAGTGAAACCTGCAGGGGACCATGACACAACGTCTCAAGAACATCCTCTAGGATGTCCCTGGCACTAGACAAGGGACAGGACTAGACAAGACCTCCAGGAGACCATGACACAACTTCCTGATGACTTTAGGCCACCATTTTGTGATGTCCCGGGGACGTCCTAACAACTCATTATTGTTTGCAGGTACATCTAAAATTATATCCCTGCCTTTTACGTTTTTTTGCGCTTATAACCATTGCGCTACGTTTTTGCCATTTGAATACCATTCAAAAAGCTTTAAAACTTTTTTAAAAACAGTATGGTTACTTCCAAAGCAACATGGCTCCATTCCACACTGACACTTCAGATTTGCCCCAAAGCAAGATCGCTCCGTTCCATAGTCTGTCTGTAGAGTGAAGGAAGGAAGTCAGACAGGAGATGTCTCTTTCTCTAGGCCCTCTTTGACTCCCCCTCACACATCTGAAGATCTAGGACAGCATTTTCCCAATACATTGATTTTGCATAAATACGTAGGTAGCATAGTGGGTGTACTGTAAAAATGTGTTGATGATAGGTAGGCGTAACAGGATACTGCTTCTGAATCTATCCTGTCATTGTACACCAACACCAGCTGGCCTTTGTAGGATTTCATGTCCATAAAGACTAGAGTCCATAGAGACAGCTGTTATGATAAGAAGGACGCTCTAATACAGTGCTAACTAGTACTATAGACCTGTACCACCAGGGTGGCACAATACACACTTGCATTGAGGCATAAATAAATACAGTACACACACACTTAAGACACAAACTCACACACGCACACACACACACACACACAGTATATGAAAGCGGCCCAGGTGAGTGGTCCAGGTGTTGCTGGGAGGGTAAATTACAGGCGTTTGGAGAAGAAGTATTCTAGCAGCCAGCTGCTTCCTGTTTTATTCTCTGTGGCCACTGCCCCCACCCTCTGTCTCTCCCCCCTTTCTCTCTCTCTCTCTCTCTCTCTCTCTCTCTCTCTCTCTCTCTCTCTCTCTCTCTCTCTCTCTCTCTCTCTCCCCACAGAAACCTGCCTGGGTTATTACTGAGGGTGGGAGGGTGTAATGTGAGACAGTTTTATTTCTCGCCTGCTTCACTCACCTGTGTGTGTGCTTGGCACATTGGTTTCACAGCATTTCTCACCTGTGGGTGTGTGCCTGCCTGTGTCTGTGTGCCTGTGTCTGCCTGCGTGCGTTTGTCTCTACAATGTGACTGTATGTGTGTGTATGTGTATGGTTTCATTCCTCACGCTTCTGTGCTCTCAACAGGCAGGCAGGCAGGCAGGCAGGTAAGTCTCTTAATGTGCCTTCACTCTGTGCGCCCCACCAATATCATTACAGAAGAGGCTCCTGGGTAATAGCAGAGTGTGGCCGGGTCCTGTCTGCTGCTATCGACACCGTACTGACCCACACATCTGGAGCACGGCCAGGTTGTGTGTGTGTTTTTAGTTGGGTCCGAAATTATTGACACCCTTGATAAAGATGAGCAAAAATGACTGTATAGAATAAATCTATATTTTATGCAACAAAAAATGTCTTATGAGAATGCATAAGAAGAATACAGTCCCATACCTACTGTAAATTCTAGTGGTGGATTTTTGGTGTTATGGGGCTATTTTGCTTCCACTGATCCAGGGGCCCTTGTTAAGGACAATGGCATCATTAACTTTACCAGGTACCAGGACATTCTAGCCAAAAACCTGGTTGCCTCTGCCAAGAGGCTGAAACTTGGCCACAAGTGGATCTTCGAGCAAGACAATATCCCCATGCACACATCAAAATAAAAATATTGGCCACAAAATCAACATTTTGTAATGGCCGTCTCAGTCTCCGGACTACGACCCGATTGAAAACCTGTGGTTTGAATTGAAGAGGGCAATTCATAAGCGCAGACGAAGGATATGGAGGAATGTTTTAAGATTGCGCCAATGTGTTCTCCAATCTCAAACATTTTAGAAAAAGGCTCAGTGCCGCTTTCTTCGCAAGGTGAGGTATTAAAAGGTATTTGAAAACAGGTGTGTCAATATTTTTTACCCCTACCTTTTGGAGATAAAGATTACTTGTTCAACATCTCTGTCTTGGAACAATTGTATTGCACATCTTGATCAAGGGTGTCAATAAATTCTGAACCTCACTGTGTGTGTGTGTGTGTGTGCGTGTGTGTGAGCGTGTGTGCGTGTGCGTGTATGTGTGAGCGTGTGCGTGTGTTCAACTACATGTAGTTCAAATAGTAATTTATTTAAATTTTGCAGATGCTTGGTGGCAGTTGAACTAAATTCAATTCTTGATGGTGTAACAGTTTTCTGTATGAGAAGGAGAGTCGGACCAAAATGCAGCGTGTAGATTGCGATCCATGTTTTAATAAACAAACGTAAAACACGAATCAATACAAACACTACAAAATAAAGAACGTAACGAAAACCTAAACAGCCCTATCTGGTGAAAACACATAGACAGGAACAATCACCCACCAACACACAGTGAAACCCAGGCTACCTAAATATGGTTCCCAATCAGAGACAATGACGAACACCTGCCTCTGATTGAGAACCATATCAGGCCGAACATAGAACTGGACAAACTAGACATGTAACATAGAATGCCCACTCAGATCACACCCCGACCAACCAAAACATAGAAACATACAAAGTAAACTATGGTCAGGGTGTGACAGTACCCCCCCCCCCCCCCCCCCCCAAGGTGCGGACTCCGGCCGCAAAACCTGAACCTATAGGGGAGGGTCTGGGTGGGCATCTGTCTGCGGTGGCGGCTCTGGCGCTGGACGTGGACCCCACTCCATAATAGTTTTAGTCCACCTCCTTAGCGTCCCTAGATAGGTTACCCTCCTAAATGACAGCTCGGGACAGAGGGGCAGCTCGGAACAGAAGGACAGCTCGGGACAGAGGTAGCTCGGGACTGATGGGTAGCTCAGCACTGAGAGGAAGCTCAGCACTGAGAGGAAGCTCAGCACTGAGAGGAAGCTCAGGCAGGTAGTTGGATCCGGCAGATCCTGGCTGGCTGGCGGTTCTGGCAGATCCTGGCTGGCTGGCGGTTCTGGCAGATCCTGGCTGACTGGCGGTTCTGGCAGATCCTGGCTGACTGGCGGTTCTGGCAGATCCTGGCTGACTGGCGGATCTGGAAGAGTCTGGTTGACTGGCGGATCTGGAAGAGTCTGGCGGATCTGGAAGAGTCTGGCTGACTGGCGGATCTGGAAGAGTCTGGCTGACTGGCGGATCTGGAAGAGTCTGGCTGACTGGCGGATCTGGAAGAGTCTGGCTGACTGGCGGATCTGGAAGAGTCTGGCTGACTGGCGGATCTGGAAAAGTCTGGCTGACTGGCAGATCCGGAAGAGTCTGGTCGACTGGCAGATCCGGAAGAGTCTGGTCGACTGGCAGATCCGGAAGAGTCTGGTCGACTGGCAGATCCGGAAGAGTCTGGTCGACTGGCAGATCCGGAAGAGTCTGGTCGACTGGCAGATCCGGAAGAGTCCGGTCGACTGGCAGCTCTGGCTGCTCCATGCTGACTGGCTGCTCCATGCTGACTGGCAGCTCTGGCTGCTCCATGCTGACTGGCTGCTCCATGCTGACTGGCAGCTCTGGCTGCTCCATGCTGACTGGCTGCTCTGGCTGCTCCATGCTGACTGGCTGCTCCATGCTGACTGGCTGCTCTGGCTGCTCCATGCTGACTGGCGGCCCTGGCTGCTCCATGCTGACTGGCGGCCCTGGCTGCTCCATGCTGACTGGCGGCTCTGGCTGCTCCATGCTAACTGGCAGCTCTGGCGGCTCCTTGCAGACTGGCAGCTCTGGCGGCTCCTTGCAAACTGGCAGCTTTGGCGGCATCCTGCAGACAGGCAGCTCTGGCGGCTCCTTGCAGACTGGCAGCTCCTTGCAGACTGGCAGCTCTATGCAGACTGGCAGCTCCTTGCAGACTGGCAGCTCCTTGCGGACTGGCAGCTCTGGCGGCTCCTTGCAAACTGGCAGCTTTGGCGGCATCCTGCAGACAGGCAGCTCTGGCGGCTCCTTGCAGACTGGCAGCTCCTTGCAGACTGGCAGCTCTATGCAGACTGGCAGCTCCTTGCAGACTGGCAGCTCCTTGCAGACTGGCATCTCCTTGCAGACTGGCATCTCCTTGCAAACTGGCAGCTCTATGCAGACTGGCAGCTCCTTACAGACTTGCAGTTCTGAACAGGCGGGAGACTCCGGCAGCGCTGTAGAGGCGGAAAGCTCTGACAGCGCTAAACAGGCGGGAGACTCCGACAGCGCTGGAGAGGAGGAGGGCTCCGACAGCGCTGGACAGGCGAGGCGCACTGTAGGCCTGATGCGTGGTTCTGGCACTGGTGGTACTGGGCCAAGGACACGCACAGGAAGCCTGGTGCGGGGAGCTGCTACCGGAGGGCTGGGGTGTGGAGGTGGTACTGGAAAAACCGGACCGTGCAGGCTCACTGGAGCTCTTGAGCACCGAGCCTGCCCAACCTTACCTGGTTGAATGCTCACGGTCGCCCTGCCAGTGCGGCGAGGTGGAATAGCCCGCACTGGGCTATGCAGGCGAACCGGAGACACCGAGCGCAAGGCTGGTGCCATGTAAGCCGGCCCAAGGAGACGCACTGGGGACCAGCTGCGTAGAGCCGGCTTCATGGCATTAGGCTCAACGCTCAATCTTGCCCGGCCGACACGCGGAGCTGGAATATACAGCACCGGGCTATGCACCCGCACTGGAGACACCGTGCGCACCACTGCATAACACGGTGCCTGTCCGGTCTCTCTAGCCCCCCGGTAAGCACAGGGAGTCTGCCCAGGTCTCCTACCTGGCGTAGCCATACTCCCTGTTAGCCCCCCCCCCAATACATTTTTGGGGCTGCCTCTCAGGCTTCCATCCGCTACGTCGTGCTGCCTCCTCATATCTGCGCCTCTCAGCTTTCGCCGCCTCCAGTTCTTCCTTGGGGCGGCGATATTCTCCAGGCTGAGCCCAGGGTCCTTTACCGTCCAGTTCTTCCTCCCATGTCCATTTCTCCAGGTGATGCAGCCTCTCCCACTGCAGCTGCTCCTGCTGCTGCTGCCTCTGTTCCTTCTCCTGCTGCACCTTGGTGCGGCTACACTCCCCTGGTTTAGCCCAGGGTCCTCTCCCGTCGAGGATTTCCTCCCATGTCCAGAAATCCTTACTATGTATCTCCTCTTTTCGTTGCTGTTGCTGCCTGTTGACACGGTAACGGTAACGGTTTTCTGTATGAGAAGGAGAGTCGGACCAAAATGCAGCGTGTAGATTGCGATCCATGTTTTAATAAACAAACGTAAAACACGAATCAATACAAACACTACAAAATAAAGAACGTAACGAAAACCTAAACAGCCCTATCTGGTGAAAACACATAGACAGGAACAATCACCCACAAACACACAGTGAAACCCAGGCTACCTAAATATGGTTCCCAATCAGAGACAATGACGAACACCTGCCTCTGATTGAGAACCATATCAGGCCGAACATAGAACTGGACAAACTAGACATGTAACATAGAATGCCCACTCAGATCACACCCCGACCAACCAAAACATAGAAACATACAAAGTAAACTATGGTCAGGGTGTGACAGATGGTGTTTTCAGTTGTTAATAATATATATATATATTTTTACCATGTAGCGGTGTAGCTAACTACTGGAAGTACACACTTCTTAAAAATACAAAAAATGAAAATATGGCGTGAAAATATGCGTGAAGTATGAAATATGAAATATGCGTGAGTGTGTGAGTGAGTGAGTGAGAGAGAGAGAGAGCATGATTGACAGTGATACAAGTTTATTTCATTATAATAATTACAGTGTTTTGAAAAGATTAGCACCTTGTGTTCAAGAGTACATTTTACTATGGTCACCCTGGAAAGCTTCTGAGCAGGCCGTCTTTACGCGATTGTAATGTGTGTGTGTGTGTGTGTGCGTGTGTGTGTGTGTGTGTTTGTCCACTAATGTGTGTGTTGGTGGGTCTGGAATTAATCACTAAGCTATTACTGTAGCATTTAGCTACACTTGGCCTCATGAAAATCAATATTGTATTCATGTAAATTGATAACCATAAGGATATCAGATGATTCTGATGATGGAATAGCATCACATCTTATGTAACCATCCTCAGGATGGCAGCGAATAGAAAAGGAGATAGCGTGTTACTTTCTTCCCCTCATCATCACACATGCATACACACACACACACACATACAAACACACTGACCGTGTTAAGTATGGCACTCCGCAGAGAGGTGTGGGAGCAACTGCCGTCGCTGAGCGCTTGCCATGCACGCTTGGACGGGCCTCAGACTTGACACGGTTTTCCTCATGTTTAACAGAGCTGTAGTATTCCCTGTACGAACACTGAGCAAACGACTGGATCATGTAATGTCGTAATGTCTGTCTAAAGAGAGTGTAACATTACATTGCACGACGTGACAGCAGTGTGTGTGTGTGTGTGTGTGTGTGCGTGTGCGTGTGCATGCGTGTGTGTGTGTGTGTGTGCGCTGTGAGTGTGTGCGACTGCATGTCGGCGATGTGCGTGTTTGTGTGTATGCATGCTGTGGTACCAAACTGGGCTCTTATGAACAGAAAACATGGCTTGATGCTGCTTGATTAATATGATGATCTGTAGCCATGTGAGTGTGTTGGGCTGTAGTTCATTTGGTCCTGCCTCCCCTAGGCAGAGCTAATTGAATAAGCCACGGTGTGTGCTTCTATATTCAGCCATGACACCAGAATATTGGAGCTCATTACGCTAAACAGGAGACTTCAGGGCAGAGGAGCCATTGGAGGAGGAGCCAATCACGTGAGAGGAATGGTATTTCTTCAAATGAGGTAGACATTGAATAGATGAAGGATGAATAAATAGATGTCTGTAGACTGTAGTCTCTGGCCTTTCTGCATGGAGAATCAGAGACAGAGTTTTTTTCTCTCCATTCAACTGCAATTTGATATGATCTTCCTCAATTTGTGTAATGGTTGTGATTTTGTTTATAGTGTGTCAACCTACATCATTAACCATGTGAAGTGGTTGCTCCGAAATGTACAGTGTTGTCTTATACACAAGCAGGCACGCACATGCACACGCACATACCCAAACACACAAACACACACGCACCCACACACACACACTGCAATCATCCCCATCTCCCAGTGGCTTTAGCTGGGTGCTAATTCCTGTGGGATGGCTGATATGTAGCATTAGGCTGATCCATACTGATTTAGCTGGAATAGAAAAGGATGGAAGGATGGAGAGAGGGGGAGAGGGAGAGCGGGAGAAATGAACGGGGTCTGCTCTGGCTTAGAAAGTCATATTGGGAGTTGAAGTATTGGGTAATTCTTGCCTGTTCTTCTCGATCCCCAGTTACCAATCAGATTCAGTTCAACTGCTTGTGTAACCGTGGGCCGTATGTACTTGTATTTGTGTAACTTATGCTCCGTGTTTGTGCACCGACGTACGTGCTTATATATGTCTGTCTGTGTTTGTGTCTGTGTGTTTATTTGTCTAGCATTTGTTTGTATGGGACTAAGTCTGTGTCAAGAGACACGTTAGAACTATTTCGTACAGATATGCAAATCAGCAGAATGAGATCTGTGAAGGATGGTGATGGTTATTGTTGTTGTTGTTGTTAGCTAAGCCACGAATGGCTGTTGATGGCTCAGTGTGTGTATGTGTTTGTTTCTCTCTCTCCCAGCCTGGCATTGTACAAGCCCCCTCAGGGACACATGCAGGAGGACGCAAGGACAGCCTTCGACAGCCTCTCCAGCGACATCTTTATGTCTTTGTGTCAGGATGCGTGATGTACTGACAGTTCTTAGCAAACACACACACACAATGGCCTAGCTAGGTGAACACACACAAACACAGGTGTGTGTGTGTGCGTGTGTGCACACAGTCTTGTATAACTAACCTTGTAGATACACACTATTCAGTCCCATTCAAAAACCTAAACCTAACCCTAACCTTTACCCAAAAAACTAACCTCGACCCTAACTGCTAACCCTAGTGCTAAAACTAACCTTAGCTCCTAATTCTAACCCTAACACTAATTCTAATCTGAACACTACACCACCTAGAAATATAATTTGACCTTGAGGGGACTAACAAAAATGATCCCAGTTGGTCCCCACAAGTATAGTTAAACACGCACACACACACACACACACACACACACACACACAATGGCCCGGCTTGCTGAACACACACAATGGCCTAGCTAGCTGATCCGCAGACATTGTGACTCCAATTCAGGGTCTCAGAGATCAGAATGCATGCTACTATAGTTGAGAGTTTTGGAGTGTGAGACAGATAGAGAGGCGAATGAGGTGAGCCCTCACCTTCCTTAAAAGGAACCACTCTCCGGCCTCTGGTTATTCTCGCTTCTCTTCCTCATGAAGAACATTAGTCTCTTGTTCTCCTCAGATCTACTGGATCCCTGTTTCCTGCGTAACTGCTCACAAGTGAACAGTGAAGGATATCGCTGCCGAGCGTAGGTCTTTAGACCCTGTAGAGAAGTTGAGTACTGACCGTAATGTTTTCGTTTCATGTAGGAGATCCTTTTCTACTTTTCAGTGACTGTTGGTAGCTAGCTTCACAGCTACAGTAGCTATTGCGACTCGGTTAGCCCATGTTGCAAGGCTAACTTGGGTAGATCGCTAAGAGGCAAGCTACCCTCACTTGCATAACCTACCTGCAAAACGGTAGCACTGCTAGCTCCCTACTCTCTTCTGGTTTAACCTATGTTCACCTGTTGGGATAACTAGACCGACCGTCTCAGCCTCAGGGCTCCTTCAGTCATGGGAGAACACTATTTGAAGGCTAACTCTGTCCCCATGGGGTTTCCTTCAACCATCACTGAGCTAGCCACGGCACACCTTCACCACGAGGTAGCTGCTAGTTACCTAATGCCCCACTAGCAGCTATCGTGTTCTACTGTGCTGATTATTGCTAGCTGTTAGCCGCAATGCTTATAACTAGCTAGCTTTTTACACTGTTTGCACAAGGTGCTATTTGCTAGCCACAAGCCGCAAGGCTTCTAAGTAGCTAGTCTATGCCCTCTACATGTTGTTGTTGTCTTACAACAGGTGTTACTCTGTCCCCCTAGCAATCCTTGTTCTTCACAATGGCCACTGCTAGCCCGTCCCAGGATAGCCTAGCAGTCAAACTCCCACATTCTTGGGCTTGCGGTTCCATGATTGCGGAGAAAGATTCTCAGCCTCTATGTGGGTCTAAAAAGGAAGCTTAAACGTGCTTCTGTATCTGCAGCCCCTCTGGCCTCTGAGCCAACAGCGACAGCTGAGGTTCAGCTCCCCGCAAACGAGCCCAGTTGGGGCGAGGCCATGGATAGCCTAGACTCCCTCCCCTCCCTGTCTGATAGTTAGGGGATGATGGGATTAGTCTCCTCCCATCACATAAAGCCTCTGTTTTTAAGAAGACATACAAGGCCTCAAGCCAAGTAGTCAGAGCTATCAATGTGAACTCTTTTTTTTTGCCATATGTCGAAGGAGACACCGTAGAGTTGTCAACCGTGATGGAGAGGTCTTGGAGCGGGCGGGCCTTCCCTGGGAGGAATAGTAGCTTTGTCTTGTCGAGGTTGAGCTTGAGCTGGTGGGCCGACATCCAAGCTGAGACGTCTGCCAGTCAAGCAGAGATGCGTGTAGCCACCTGGTCGTCAGAAGGGGGGAAGGAAAAAAGTGTCATCCACATAGCAATGATGGGAGAGACCATGTGAGGATATGACAGGTGATGGGGGGGGTCATCGTCTTACAGGAGCAAGCGGCTGAGGCGAAATCTTCACTCTTGACAGCCCTTATCCATGGAGCAGGGCCATGACATACCAGTTACGTAGCTGTCCTACTGACCAGGATTTTGGAATACTGTGCTGCAGTTGTCCTAAGAGAGAGCCCGCTTCCTGCATCTATTCAGACTGACTTGTTGCGGCCTGTTAGAAGCGGCGTCCCTGTGAGAGCTCTGGGAGACGCCATCACAAAAGATGGTGACCATGCCGTTTGTGGTGGAAGAGCTGATACACCCAGGAAACATTGGTCTGAAGCCATATGTTTTCCCTCTTCCATCTACGTGGAGTATGGGAATAGGGGTTTTCCCCTCATCTTCAAGCCCCTCAATGGCCAGTGACTGCTTACGACCAGTCCTGACAGTTATCGCCATGCAGGGTTTATACCCTAATGAAGCAATTCTCTATCCTCACCCAGATGCTTTATCCCTCGATGCATAGCTGTTGAGAGAGAAAAAATAAACAAATAAGGGGAATAGACACTTAGAAAAGGGTTTCATATCTCTTGGAGAAGTCGTATGACTAGATTGTTCCTTCCTATATTCTGTTTTCCATGATCTATGCTCCTTGCATTATTTTTGGGGATGGAGAGAAGGTGCATCGTTGTTAACGATGTTAATCGTTGTTGTCCTTAGCCACATTCTCGGCCTGCAAAGATACAGTGATACAGTTTATCCATAACTGTTTTGTAATCTCTAAGGGGGGCATGTCACTTTTGATAGGTTCTTCCCAGAGTAGGATCATCGGGCTTCCATGCCCTAGCTGGCTCGAGGGGTTTCCTTTCCCTGGTTGGCTCGGAAGGCGCCCAGCCCACGTCAGGCCTTAGCCGGATCATCAGGTTTTTACACCCAGCTGGCTCATCATGCTGCTATGCCTCAGCCGGCTCGCCAGGCTCCCACACCTCTGCCGGGTTTGTCTGGATTTTACGCCCAGCCGGCTTGTCCAGCGCCCGTGCCTCAGCCGGCTCGCCAGGCTCCCACACCTCTGCCGGGTTTGTCTGGATTTTAGGCCCAGCCGGCTTGTCCAGCGCCCGTGCCTCAGCCGGCTCACCAGGCTTGCCCAGGTGGGATGCCGGATGGCGCCCCTAGAGGTTGGGATACTGTCACGCCTGCTCCCGCTCTTCCCCCGTGGCACTTGTGGGTGCCAGGCTGCTCTACATTACGCACTCCTGCCACCATCATTACGCACACCTGCCTTCCCTCGTCACTGGCATCAGCAATTTATTGGACTCACCTGGACTCAATCACCTGTTTATTACCTCCCCTATATTTGTCAGTTCCCCAGCTCTGTTCCCCACTGCTTCATTAATTGTCTTATGTCTGTCTATTACCCGGTTCTGGCGCTGTCCCTGTCCTGTTCCATGTCTGTTCCTCACCTGCTTCTCTACGCCAGTGTCGGTCCTTACAGTATGGGTTGATTCAGTAATAGCTCTATTTGTATGGGTTGATTCAGTAATAGCTGGTTCAGTATTAATAGTGGTATTGGTTCCACGTCTGCTGGCAGTCTTGCTGAGATAATTACAGAGTAGAGTGAGTGGAGTGTAATCTTCACAACTGCACACCACAGTCTGTCTTCACACAGAACAGCACGCACGCTATAGAAAAACAAAACCTTTGGACTTCACCTTTTTTAAACATTCTGTCGTAAAGAGAACAGGCTCAACTTCATAAAAAACATGTTTCCATTCTTAAGAGGTTCAATAAAAAATGACTATAGTAAGTGCCTATTAAGTGCCATATAAAGTAACAGGGTTGAGCTTAACAGGGTTGAAATGTTCATATTGAATCAGCCATATATCCCCTCGTGACAGTGGGGAATGGACGCTTGTTGTGTGAAACAAGGAGTAGCAATTGCATGCATTGTTAAAACATTTCTAGCCTGTATATCTATGGGTAACAGGGTTGACGTGTTATGTCCAAACCATTTCGTTTTCCACAACAAAACACCAGAAAATGTCCAAAAAGTGCAGAACCAACTCACCTGCTTTTACACTATGATTTGACTGTCAGATGTTGAATGCTTCTTTTGAAAAAAAATATTTTAAAAGGAATTGTTTCTCCATGTTAAAACGAGAGTTCTCGTAACAGTGTTGACCTTAACATGAGGGACAGATATAAATCAATCACTAATCATAAATCACTAATAAATTATCATCTTAAAAAATAACTTTTTCAAAGCAACAAAATAACTAGAGGAAACCAATGATGGTGAAACTTGGATCCATTTTTAGATTAAGTGGGTTGACACAAAATTCGGGAATTTTGTCACTTTAGTAAGCCTGTATTCATATAAAAAATCTAATTTATTGAATTATCCATGTGGTCTCTCTATTAAAGGGCACTTCATTTCATATAGCAGGCTATTCAATTCAATATTGGTGCACAATTTCTACTTAAAATATCAAAAGGCACTATTTGCGTGAAACGACCGAGCTGCAGATCTACTGACAGAGCAGGGCTATATATGCAACATATGTTAGATTGGATTAAATGGATGGATGAATGGGTGGACGGACAGATAGGCAGACAGCAGGGACAGACAGACAGACAGGATTGATGCAGTAGTGATGTGAAGTATGGATAGAGCAACTCAGCTTCCATACAGTATTTGCTGAGCGGCAGAAAAAGTTCATATGAGTCTTTGGCATTACCCAGACTCCCTCTGTGATCCGTCCTGTTGCTGACTTCCTCCCATTGCTCGGAACTCTGGGAGGTTTCTGGGAGGATTCAATCAACCTAGGGAATCTCACTTCTCTGGCTCCGTCCGATCTGCTGTGTGTGTGTGTGTTTGTGTGTGTGTGTGTGTGTGTGTGTGTGTGTATGTGTGTGGTGGGGCTGCCCTTGTCTTGTCAGACTACCTGATGTTGTTGTTGTTGATGATCTGCTACTGAAGCCCCCCTTCTACCTCTCCCTTCCTTCTCACTTTATCCTCCCCCATTTGTCTCACTTCGCCCCTGCCCTCTCCCACCATTTCTTCCTGATCTCTCTCCCTCTCGTCTTCTCTCTCTGCTCTCTCTCCCTACTCTCTCTCTCCCTCTCCCCTCTCTCACCCCCTGTTCTATGGAGCCAAGCCTGGCAGTGTGTCCCACTCTCTAACCCCTGCCGTATGACTTTGGGGTGGGGTGATGACCCATGGTGTCTGGCTCTGGGCCATTCCAAGGTGTGACTCACCAGGATCCTGGGCCAAGTTCAACTCCAACTTCTCAAAACCTGTTCTCACTCAGCTTTATTGCAAACTAAGTTGCTGGGCTGGCGTTTTGTTGTTTTTCAAATGGAGGAATGGGGCCTTTAAGTTGCACAGACAGAGGGAGATGTTGACGACAGCACCATGCAACATTTACTGTTGTTTGGTCATGACAAGATGTTAAGAACAAAGAACCAAAGCAAACAATTAATGTCATCTTAAAATAACCGGTACAAATGCTGAATGTTTTACCGCCTGCGATGTCATGCTAGTGTTTAGAAAATGTCACTTTGTGGTGTTGGTTTTAAACTGGTGGGAAACTGAAGTTGTGTTTGTTAAGACAGGTTGGCACACTCTTCCCCTGGCTTTGCCTGCTGTATTTGAAGTCTTAAAGGAGATAAACACGGCAATTACTGATGTTTAGCAAAGCTCCCATAACCACGCTGCTTAAAAAACATCTAATTAAGCCCAGTAAGACCAGAGCAGAACAGAATCTTAGAAGAAAGAAAGAAAGAGTGAGAGATAGAGAGCGATAAAGAGAGAGAAATATTATTTAGTCATAGAGACGGTAATCCTCTCTAGTCACTGCTTTGATCTGTGTCTGTAACTTAACACCAGCAATAATGATACTTATTTTATATTATACTTCTAGTAGAGGAGATCCAAAGATACACACACACACACACACACACACACACACACACACAAAGAGAGGGTACACAGACACAGACAGGCGTGCGCACTCACACATATACACACACACCCTCCAGTCTCCCTGTGTGTGTCGTGTCCCAGTCTCTGTCTGCATGGTTAGGGCTGAGATTGCCAATAAATAGTGGCCAGTGGCCTTCAGTGTCGCTACGGGGACAGATTTGTGTCCTGTCATATGATTGGCCCAGCCAGGAGGAAGAGAACAAACTGTCTCATTAATCAGGGAACACTCCTGTTCCTCATCGCGGGGGGATGACAGGAGGGCTACACCGTGTGTGTGTGTGTGTGTGTGTGTGTGTGTGTGTGTGTGTGTGTAGCATGATAGTGTGTGTGTGTGTGTGTGGTGTGTTATGTCAGTAGATAGAGCTGTGAGTGTTGAGGAGCTCTCAGATGGCAGGTGAGAGGATGGGAAAGGCCAATCTCAGGCCTCTGTAGAGCGGTACCAGAACTCACACTCAGCTGTCATTTGATCTACTTTATCTGTTACTGTAATACACTTAAACAACATAACTCCTAGAAGAACCACATCACATCTAGGCCCATATTCATGAATTGTCTTAAGGAGTGCTTTGCCCCTTTATATGATAAGGAATGAGATTATATGGATCCTAGAGCAGCAGTCCTACTCCGGACACTCTTTATTACTGATAAAGGAGTTTTTAGGAGTTTTGTGGTTGATCGTTCCATCTGTGAATCCTATAGCAAAGTGGAATGCACTCTACTGCGACTTGACAATGCACAGCCCTCATGATCTTGGCTCTCTCTCTGTCTATCCTTCTATCTCCCTCGTACCCCCTCGCTTCCATTCATAGAGCAAGTAACAGGGCTTGATTTTCCCTTTCCTTTGTGACAAGGTGTGTGTGTAGGATTGCATAGAGTACCGGACAGAGAGGTGATATTGTGTGATCACGGCTAGCTCAGGTTCCCGGGCATTACCATGCAGTGAGATACGGATGCTGATAACGTTCCTTTTGATAACGGACACACTTCCTGAGATCACACACACACACACACACACACACACACACACACACACACACACACACACACACACACACACACACACACACGCCTGGACGCTGGACACAGCTTCCGTTAGAAAACGCACACACACACACACACACACACATCAAATGGGCAGAGTACAGGCATGTGTGTGTTTGTGGGATCTCAGGAAGTGTGTCCGTTATCAAAAGGAACATTATCTTCACCCGTGTCTAACTGCATGGTGATGCCCGGAAACCTGAGCCAGCCGTGATCACACAATATCACCTCTGTCCGGTTGCCTAATTTTCTGCACTAAGCTATGTAGAATATTGGCCTGTTGGAAACTACAACTCCCTAGTACATCGCACAGTTCCGTCTTGATCTGATGTATCTCTACAGAAACTGATTTTCGAGCTCACAGACAAAAACATTCAACAAGTATTTCAAACAATTGAACCGACGTTGTTGAATTAGTTGTTTAAAGAACAAAAAATAACTGGAATGGGATTCATCACTCAGCACTACTAGAGAGTATTATGCAAAACAGCATTCCACCTTAATGGTCCGTTTCATGTGAATTCATGATATCTAATATATATGATTATAGAGCAGAAAGATACGGCAGAATTGCAACTTGAGCCCGCTGTCAGTTGAAGAATGAACTCGTTGATATAATGATAGGGCTATTACAATAAGTATGACTCTTATTTCCAGCGCTCAATTCCGCTGTGTGTGTGTGTGGGTGTTTGTGTGTCTGTGTGTGTTGTATTGAGCTGTGGACACTCCACTTCCTCACATTCCTGTTACAGTGCTGACAGTGTTATTACCTGAGCGCAGGTGTTAGACCTTAAGATCTACGGATGTTAACCGTGCGCACACGCACACACACACACTCACACTATAAAAGCCAACACCCTACTATTACCCAGGTGCCCCAGCTGGTGGACAGTAAAGATGTTGGACTAGTGTGTTTACTACTGGGTTTACCGGATTTTAGCATTGCTCACAGGTGCTGTGTGTGTATCTGTGTGTGTGTTTGTGTGTGTGAGCACGTGAGTATGTGTGTGTGTGTGTGTGTAGGTGCATGCGTGTGTGTGTACGAGTGTGTGTCTGGAATGTGTGTGGGGGTGTTAGGTCCAGAAGGGAATTACTGTAAGTTTCCCCTCACGTTTCAGCCTGACGTGTGTCAATAACATTTTCTCTGTTGATGATAATCATTTGGTACAAAGGTTTATCAAATATCTAACACATAGATACACATATCAACAACACATATATCTGGGTCCGAGACATAATATATACTGTTGATTGTTAGATACTCTTTTTGTTAGCATCACACTCGAGAGGTGATAGATTTTACACAACACGCTGCATTCCCTTCCTTTTCCTTCTCTTCCCTTCTACTTCTGTTCCTCCACCTCTCGTCCCGCCTCCCCCTCCCCCCTCGCTAGATCCCTCAGTTGCTCTGTCCTGGAGGCAGCCCAAGAGCATCCAAGTGTATGTTTGTGTGTGTGTGTGTGTGTGTGTGTGTGTGTGTGTGTGTGTGTGTGTGTGTGTTTGTGTGTGTGTGAGAGAGAGAGAGAGAGAGAGCATCATGATGTTCCCTCGCAAATGGACAGGACACATCTACACTATCTCCCTCTGTATGAGAGAGAGAGAGAGAGAGAGAGAGAGAGAGAGAGAGAGAGAGAATTTGAATACGTAAAGGGAAAGGTGATGCGCTGTATTTAAATAAATTAAATATTTATGAGTCAGCCAATTAAAATCCAAGCAGGAAGTGTCAGACGGAATCTTTGGAACACATTAGAGCTGTGCTAATAAAATGATTTCCATTTGACACACGCAGACAGTGGACAGAGGGGCAAGTGAGGACAGGAGGGGGGCCATGAGACTGTTGATCCTGCCAGGTAGGGGTAGACAGGGGAGCAAGAGTGGCCCCTCTCCTACACTCTTAGAAAAAAAGGTTCTGGATAACACCGAAAAGGGTCCTATGCTTACTTCATATATTGCACCCCTTAAGGTTCTATATAGAACCCAAGGGTTCTAAAAAAAAGGTTCTGGAAAATGTATATAGAACCCAAGGGTTCTAAATGGAACCAATTTTGTTTAAGGGAAGAAGAACTCCTGGGGTTCGGATCAAAGAACCCTACAAAAGGTTTCCTTCTAGATCCTTTAGGGGTTCCAAATATGAACCAGGCAATATAACCCTTTTTTTTTAACAAGAGTGTAGGAGAGGGGCCGGTACAGGTGATAGCAGTGCGCAAGTGAGGTCCTGAGTGGCACAGTAGGTATCTGCTGAGACTTGAGAGAGAAGAGCTCTACTTTACTTCTCTGACTCTGTAAGTAATACTGGGCTGGGAAAAAAAGGAGAGAGAGGTAGGGACGACGGAGAGTGAGAGGAGGTGAGAGGGGGAGGTGTGTAGGAGGTAATCAGTGTAGTGTAATGTGGTTTCAGGGTCACTGAGCACCCCACTTAGGGAGTGACAAAATGCCAGCGTTGTTCCCCAATTTGTTTTACACACACAAACGCACAAGCACACGCACATACATTTTCTCTCCCAATCTCTCTTTCTCTCTCCTTGTCTGAACATAGCTCAGTGTAATTCATCAGGGAAGTCCAGGTGTGTGTGTGTGTGCAGCGCAGTGTGAGTACGCTATACAACACACACACACACACACACACACACACACACACACACACACACACACACACACACACACACACACCACAGGTTTACAGCAATCAACAGTTACGCAGTGCCATGAGCATTGGGCAGATCTGGCAGACACACAAGTAGACTAATCAATGGGTTGGGGATAATTATTCGTTCTTGGAAATCAGCTCTATCAGTACAGTAAGCGAGTGGCCCATATACTAATAATTCTACCTTGCAACAATAGACCATGAAGGAAAAAGAAATGAGACTCTCAGTTTGACGAGACGAGCACGAGACGGATAACATCGCCCTCTCACTCTCTCTTTACTGTTTGTCTGCATTTCCGTATCTCATTTTTACCCTGTCCCTCTCTATCTCTGTCCTCTAAGAAGGAGACTCATCCGATTACAATGGAGAAACAGAGAGAAAGAGAGGTCCTAAGTCCTACCGTACCGAGGCTGTACCATTGCAGATCCAGCCCCTTGTGGCTGTATCACTGAGTAAGTAGTGTGTTGCGTGTTGGGCTAGTGGCGTGGCAGCTTGCTAAAATAGGCCACAGTTTGGTTTTCCACTGTCGTCCAAACACTTCACGCCTGGCCAGAGTGAGTGGGGGGGAGGGGAGGGGGGGTGTTTGTGTGTGCACGTGTGCGTGTGTTCGTGGTCGATTACTTATGTATGTCATTCTGTGTTGGTGCAGATGTCCACTCTCACCCTATCACTCTGTCTCTGTCCTCTCTCTTTTTCTTTCTATCTCTTCATCTGTATTTTCTTCCTCCCTCTTTCTCTTTCGCACCAGAGGATTATAATATGACACACCCTGGCTACGATCACATTGTGTTCAGTGATTACAGAAAATGAGAAACAATTTAAGTTATGGAATGTAAGTTCTGTAATGCAATGTATCTTATTTGATGAAATATGATTTGTGGAATATATATATATATATATATATATATATATATATATATATATATATATATATATATATATTTACATGTATTACTTAACTAACTGACACTTAGTGCACACTCACTCACACTGCTATTAACAGTACAATCAGCAGTGCACCTCATATTAATGAGGTGGATTCAGGCCATTAATATTTAAGAGAGTGTCAGTGGGGCTGTCAACATGAGAGCCAGTGCTGAGACAACTCTAGTGTTTCTGTTTGTGTGTGTGTGTGTTTTATTTATTTCTATTTTTGGACTTTTTCTTTCCTCCCTCTTCATTTTCTCTATACATCTCTCCATCTCTCCTATGTTTTGTGACATAACACCCTTATCTGCATCCCTGCCTTGTTTTCATATATTTTCTTCCCTTTCCTTAACCTCCCATTTTCTTATATTTTTAGTGCGTGTGTGTGTGTGTGTGTGTGTGTGTGTGTGTGTGTGTGTGTGTGTGTGTGTGTGTGTGTGTGTGTGTGTGTGTGTGTGTGTGTGTGTGTGTGTGTGCGTGTGTGCGTGCGTGTGTGCGTGCGCGTGCGTGTGTGTGTGTGTGTGTGTGTGTGCGTGTGTCTATCCATACAGGAAGAAAAAAACTCTCCGGCGAAAGCGAAGGTGGAGGGGTATGTTTTAATGATTGATAGCTCACGGTGTGTAGGTGGCAACATACAAAAACCTTTTTCTCTCCTGATCTGGAACACCTCACCATCAAATGCCAACAGCATTACCTCCAAAGAGAATGAACATTGATAATTGTCATGGCCTTTTATATCCCCCTCAAGCCGACACCACGGTGGCACTCAAGGAACAATATGGCAAATTGAGCAACCTGGAAACCGCACGTCCTGAGGCCGCATTTGTTGTTGCTGGGGACTTTAATAAAGGAAATCTGATCAAATTTCACCAACACGAAAGAGATGATCGTGGACTACAGGAGACAGAAGAGGGAGCACGTCCCTATCCACATCGACGAGCCGCAGCGGAAATGGTCAAAAGCTTTAAGTTCCTTGACATGCACATCACTGAGGACCTGAAATGGTCCCAAATGGTGAAGAAGGAGCAATAACAACTTTACAATCTCAGCTGGCTGAAGAAATGTGTCATTGCCATTAAGAGCTTCTTGAATTTCAGATGCACCATTGAGAGCATTCTGTTGGGCTGCATCACCGCCTGGTACGGCAACTGCACCTCCCTCAACCTAATGGCTCTCAAGAGGGGTTGCGGTCAGTCCAACGCATCACCGAAGGCACGCTGCCAGCCCTCCAGGACATTTACAACACTCAGTGTCAAAGGAAGGCAAAGAAGATCATCACGGACCTCAGCCACCCGAGTCACGATCTGTTCACTCTGCTACCAGCATCAATGCCGGGACCGAAAGACTGAAAAACAGCTTCTATCTCCAGGCCAACAGACTATTGAACAGCCATCTCCTGTAGTATGAGACAAAGATATACTCACTAACGCAAAACACACACGCAAGCTAAGACACACACACACACACCTCATACACAAGAAGACTCCTGTACTATCATATACACTCACGCACACTCATACGCCCATACTCACAAACACACACACACACGCACACACACAGCCATCGCTGCTGTCCTATGTGTATAGAGACATTAAACACTTCCAGTTTCTTTTAAACAGTTTTTTTCACACTGTGTATTCATATACTGTATTATCCACATAGCTCATTCTAATATACTTACTACTGTGCATTGCATTTTTGATACACCGTTTATACACACTGCATATGTAAATACTGGATTCTTGACATAGCCCACTTTAATACATCCCCTTGTCTACATACAGTATCATTCTTACTATATGTTTTGGTGTAGATACGCATAGATTGCATTTTGGGTTGTTAATTGAATTTGTTCTTGATTTCTAGTTTTGGATGATCTATTGTTTGTGTACTTGTTTGACAATTTACTGCACTGTTAGGAGCTAGTAACACAAGCATTTCGCTCCATTCTTATAACATCTACTGAGCTGTTTACGCGACCAATAAATGTAGATTTTATTTGCGTGCGTGTGTGTGTGCGTGTGTGCGTGTGTGTGTGTGTGTGTGTGTGTGTGTACAGTAGTGGGACAGAGGGACTGAGAGGCAATTTCCACAGGCAGTGTAGTGAGACCTACTCCATTGCAATAGGAGAGAGAGAGAGAGAGAGAGGGAGAGAGAGAGACGCAGAGTTCCTCCTCTCTGTTTACAGTTCCTCTCCTCTCAGGCTCTATCGTTACAGCTCTGTGGAGGATGGAGAGATTGGAATAGGAAACAGGAAAGATATCTCATTACATCACAGTGGACAGGATGTGCATGGAAGCTTCCGGTTGTGTGTGTGTGTGTGTGTGTGTGTGTGTGTGTGTGTGTGTGTGTGTGTGTGTGTGTGTGTGTGTGTGTGTGTGTGTGTGTGTGTGTGTGTGCTTTAACAGCATACTAACATTGACTGTGTGAACTTTTCTAATGAACTCTGCAGGGGATTGCCAACTCTTGGTCCATGTATTCTCCCCTACAGTGGCTGAACTACACTAACTACACACACAGTGGTGTATGCGTGTGCGTGCATTCCTGTGCGTATTCAGGGTGGGGTGGGAGGTTGAGGAGGAACTGAGGACCCTCCCCTCGTAACTGGAAGCTCATAATGATTTCCTGTAAATATCAATGTTCTCATTAAAATCTGCATCATGGTCTGACCCGACCTTTGACTTCTCACATTTGGGATTGATGTAGTTCTCTATCTTGCCGTCTCCCTCTCTCCCTCCATCCCTCCTTCTACCTACCTCCCTCCCTCTCTCTCTTGTCTTCCCTCTCTCCCTCCTTCGCTCTCTTCCTCTCCCCGTCTTCCTCTCAATATCTCTCTCTCTCCCTCCCTCACTCTCTGAATGAGGATTAGGTGTGCGGTGGACCAAGGAGAATGAAACAGTGTTTAGTGTCAGAGCCAAATTGGAAAAGGTGGGGAATATTTCCCTTTAATAAGTATTTTATTGAATTTGGACTAGGAAAAGCCCCAATTTCCCGCTTTTTCCCATCCTCTCTTCTCCTCCCCTCTCTTCCCCTCATTCTCCTCCCCTGCTCTCTCCTCCTCTGAATCCAATACACAGTTTGTCTACAGTTACCATGCATTCCCAACAGCTGCTGATACTGCCAATTGTTTTTATGTGTTAATTTCACGGCATTAAGGAGTTGATTGTTTTGATTTACATACAGTTAATGAATTATTAACTTTGTATGTTTATTGTGGAATGTTATACTGCGTGTTGTATGAATGATTACATTTCTAGAGTTAACATTGCCAGAAAGTGTGAACCTCTTGATGCTTTGGAACGAACTTCATTGCGTTGTGTGAGTCCAGTCTTCAGGTGCTGTCCTCTACAGTAGAGTATCCTAGTGTTCGGTGAACATCTGGCCTGTTGATGATATTACAGTGGTGTGGTTCACGAGGACAGAGAGACAAGGGAAGAGATATTAGCTGTGCTGTGCTCTGCTCCCTGCTGGAGTATACTGTTACATACTATTACCCTGGAACGGAAGACGGCCCATTGATTAACCATGCTGCTCCCCAATGGAACCTGGAACCATCAGCGTTCCCAACGGAATCCCCAGCTCGGCTCTCTCTCTTTCAGGGAAGAGGGTCAGCATGTCGGGCGAGCCAGGGAAAGATTACAGGAGGAATAACAATAATAAGAAGAATACATGGGACTCATATATCACTTTTCAAGGACCCAAAGTCACTTGACAATGATGGAAATGAAAAAGGAAAACAACAAAACAGGAGTCAGAAGGAAACATCAGACTAAACAAAACGTGAATAAAGAGGGGCGTGGGCTCAAAGGCGGGAAAGTGTGTGATGTATCAGTGGATGGGGGGGGGGTTGGGGTTTGGAATGAATAGGTTGGAGAGGTTGTCGTCTCATAGGAGGGAGAAGAAAGGCAGCTATGTACTGTAAACCAACCGCCCACGCATGCACGTTAGCAGGCGTGCACACACGGCCATTTTTTTTTTTGGAGTCGTCTTAACCAAATGTCATTAAGTAACTGGTTCCACAGACATTTTTTTTCCCCCGTTTACTCAAAATGTTTCGGTTGAATGAACATTTTTAGTTGTCCCAAACATAGCTCCAACTTGAGAAGATGTAGGCAAGAAATTCAGTCAACTTAAATTGTCTCTTAATAAGTTCATCCAACAAATGTTTTTTATTTGGGCATCTTGCCTAAAACAAAACGGCTGTGGAACTGTACTGAACCAAAATATAAATGCAACATGCAACAGTTCAATGATTTTACTGAGTTACAGTTCATACAAAGACATCTGTCAATTAAAATGCAAAGGATGCAACCTTTCCAACAAGTAAAATGTATGCCCTGCTAGAGCTGCCCTGGTCAAGTTATTGTAAAGTGGAAATGTCTAGACGCAACAACGCCTCAGCCGCAAAATGGTACGCCACACAAGCTCACAGAATGGGACCGCCGGGTGCCGAAGAGCGAAGCATGTACAAATCGTCTGTCCTCAGTTGCAACACTCACTACGAGTTCCAAACTGCCTCTGGAGGCAACTTCAGAACAATAACTGTTCGTTGGGAGCTTCATGAAATAGGTCTCCATGGCCAAGCACCTGCACACAAACCTAAGATCACCATGGTCAATGCCAAGCGTCGGCTGGAGTGGTGTAAAGCTCGCCGGATGAATTTGGGTTTGGCGGAGGCCAGGGGAATGTTACCTGTCCGAATGCATAGTGCCAACGGTAAAGTTTGGTGGAGAAGGAATAATGGTCTGGGGCTATTTTTCATGGTTCATGGCTAGGCCCCTTAGTTCCAGTGAAGGGAAATCTTAATGCTACAAAACAAAATGCCATTCTAGATTCATCTGTGCTTCCAACTTTGTGACAAAAGTTTGAGGAAGGCCCTTCCCTTTTTCAGCATGACAATGCCCCCGTGCACAAAGCGAGGTCCATACAGAAATGGTTTGTCGAGATCAGTCTGGAAGAACTTGACTGGCCTGCACAGAGCCCTGACCTCAACCCCATCCAACACCTTTGGGTTGAATTGGAACGCTGACTGCGAGCCAGGTCTAATCGCCCAACATCAGTGCCCGACCTCACTAATCTTCTTGTTGGGGAATGGAAGCAAGTCCCCGCAGCAATGTTCCAACATCTAGTGGAAAACCCTTCCCAGAAGAGTGAAGGCTGTTATAGCAGAAAAGGGGGGACATACTCCATATTAATGCCTATGATTTTGGAATGAGATCACGTAGTGTAAGCATCATGTAGTGTAAGCATCATGTAGTGTATGCGTCTGTTCATCACAGATACCCAACAAAACAAAAAAAGTACCACCATTTGCTTCATGTAGCACGGCACATCTCCTTTGCATAGATTTGATCAGGCTGTGGATTGTGGGCTGTGGAATGTCCCACTCCTCTTTAATGGCTGTGTGAAGTTGCTGGATATTAGCGGGAACTGGAACACGCTGTCGTACACGTTGATCCAGAGCATCCCAAACATGATCAATGGGTGACATGTCTGGTGTGCGTGCAGGCCATGGAAGAACGGGGACATTTTCAGCTTCCAGGAATTGTGTACAAATCCTTTTGACATGGGGCTGTGCATTATCATGTTGAAACATGAGGTGATGGCGGTGGAGTAATGGAATGACAATGAGCCTCAAGATCTCTTCACGGAATCTGTGTGCTTTCAAATTGCCATCGATAAAATACAATTGTGTTTGTTGTCCGTAGCTTATGCCTGCCCAAACCATAACCCCATAACCCCCCCATAACCCCACAGCCACTATGGGGCACTGTTAACAACAGTGACATCAGGAAATCGCTCCCCCACACAACGCCATACACGAGGTCTGTGGTTGTGAGGCAAGTTGGACGTACTACCAAATTCTCTAAACAACATTGGAGGTGGCTTATGGTAAAGAAATGAGCATTAAATTATCTGGCAAACAGCTATGGTGGCCATTCCTGCAGTCAGCATGCCAGTTGCACGCTACCTCAAAACTTGAGACATCTGTGGCATTGTGTTGTGGGACAAAACTGCACATTTCAGAGTGGCCTTGTATTGTCC
Source organism: Oncorhynchus mykiss (assembly GCF_057628025.1). Taxonomy (NCBI): domain Eukaryota; kingdom Metazoa; phylum Chordata; class Actinopteri; order Salmoniformes; family Salmonidae; genus Oncorhynchus; species Oncorhynchus mykiss. The sequence goes on along the minus strand of NC_143035.1, from coordinate 5,956,171 downwards.
CCAGCACAAGGTGCACCTGTGTAATGATCATTCTGTTTAATCAGCTTTTCTTGATATGCCACACCTGTCAAGTGGATGGATTATCTTGGCAAAGGAGAAATGCTCATTAACAGGGATGTAAACAAATTTGTGCAGAACATTTGAGAAATATAAGCTTTTTGTGCATATTTAACATTCCTGTGATCTTTTATTTGAGCTCATAAAACATGGGATCAACATTTTAGATGTTGCGTTTATATTTTGGTTTAATGAAACAGAGCATTAAACGTACAATGTTTTCAACGTACATATTTGACCCACGTTGACATATGTTGTGTGCATGTTCATTTATACAGTCATTCATATTCAACATATTCAACCTGGGATTTCAATTCACAACCTCTTGGTTCACAGCATTCCAATCTTTTTGCTACTCCACCATGTCTGTCAATAACTGATTTCACGTGTGTTGCTACACTTTGTACTTAAAAAAAAAAAAAAGATCTCAGCTCTGTTAAAAGTACACTCAAGAAAACATATTTTATTAATCATAGTGATTGAGTAACATTAAAACAGAATAATATGCCCCACCAACATTAGGCAACAATATAGAAACAACTAAAAATGACTTCAATAAGAAAATCGTATCAATGATGAGAGAATATAGTGAGATTAAACGATAATTGACACAGACATGGTGGCATAGAACGATATATCAGAATGCCGTGAACCAGGAAGTTGTGTGTTAACATCCAAGGACAGGTTCAATGACATTTACTGTATAAATAAACGTGTGTCAAAAAATGTAAGTTGAAAAAATATTATGTTAAAAGCACATTCTTTTTTTAGTTAATATGCCTAAATAATAATTTATAGTTTAATGAACATATGAGACAAGTTGAGAAAACACATCATTTTAAATTGACCGAAGTTTTGCCCATGTTTTCTCAAGGTTGGGCCAACATTTTTTGTTGTTGTTCAGGTAACACATGGAGGGAAAAGTTGTGTAAACAAAAGATAGGCTGTGGAACCAGTTACTTAATAATAATTAGTTGAAACAACTACATGTGCGGTTGTTTTTTTTTTTTTTTTACAGTACACACACACAACAATACACACACACACACACCGGAGACGAGAAGAGAGATGGTTCATTATGGGTTTTGATGACATATATATTAGTTTGACTCTGGCACTGTTCATGGGCGATATGATTGAGAATGATGAATAATGTATGTCATTGTTTTTAATTGATAATTGCTATGAAGGACTCAGTTATGAAACACTGCCAATTGGCCACACAGATAGCACTTTATTAATTCTGCTTTGGCTGCCTCGAAAACTTGATGTTTAAAACAACAGGTTGTTGTACTTGGAGTGATAATGATCTTTGCGGTGAAATAATGCCAATAACAAAAGCCCAAACACTTTTATTTTATTCCAACTGTTATAATCCAATTCTAATGAGTATTCTTCAGCAGATTCATCATAATTGTTTTGGAAAACAAACATTCATCTTGATTAAAATACAATCTCCATTAAACTACTGTAATGTGTCCGTTGGGTTGCTGGGTTAGACTAGATCATGAGTGTATCATGGCTTATGGGCTTTCATAAACCATAAGTAGAAAAGCCTATTCTCCATCCCTATGGCAATAGTGTGTGTCTCTCTCACTGTATGGGAGGACTGGAGAGAGAGGCGAGACCATTTGCATACATATTGTATCACACCTCTGGATGGGATCCTCTCTGTCTCTCTCTCTCTCTCTCTGTCGCTCTCTATCATTCTTCATATCTCTCCCCCCATGAAGCTTCTAAAGGAACACGTAATGAAGTGAGGAAATGAAGAGAGAAGGAGAGGAGGAGAGGAGGAGAGAATAGAAGAGAGAAGAGTTCTGTGTTCTCTGTGATGTTGAGATATTTTTCTGGTCTGGCTGTACGTTGAGTTTGTACGTTTCAGACTTGTTCATTGGTTAAGTAACAATTCTCATATATATATATATACATGTGTGTGTGTGCGTTGTGTTGTTGACGAGTGTCCATCTGATGTTTGTGTTTGCTGTGAATTGTTGTGAACGTCCGTTGTTGTGAACGTCCGTTGTTGTGAACGTCCGTTGTTGTGAACGTCCGTTGTTGCTGAATGTGGACATTTCAGACTTGTCGATTGATAATGCAATGATTCTCACTGTCTGTGTGTGTGTGTGTGTGTACGTGCATGTACGCGAGTGCGTGAGTGTGTGCATTCGGACGCCTGCGTTGGGGCGTCCGTGTGTGTGTCATGACACCAAACTGATCAACACCCAACCATCTCTGACCTCTCATTGTGTCTCCGTATCAGCAATCTTGAGTCAAATTGGAGCAGTAACAATAGACAGGAGAGCAAAGGAGACAGCTCTGCTATGGAGAGATAAAGTGAAGAGCCTTTCTGTATTCTGTCACCTGTCAGTCTGGGGAATGTGACTAGATCAGTTGCCAGTGAAATGGAAGGACATGCAGAATCCATACAGAATGAAGACTGGTCGTCTCTCTCTCTCTCTCTCTCTCTCTCTCTCTCTCTCTCTCAATTCAATGGGCTTCATTGCCATGGGAAACATGTTTCTATCTCTGTGTCTGTGTGTCTTTCTCTCCCTCCCTCTCCTGTCTGTCTCTGGTGGTGACACAGTGATCAGGCTGACATATGTGTGGCTGGCTGTCATAATACGTCAGCCCCGGTCGCAGCTCGCAGGCGGTCCCTCCTTAACACCAGTCTGTCAGGAAAATACAGGGCCCCCAGCCATGTGTGTTGTGTGTGCGTTTTTGTTTGCGTGTGCATGTGTGTCTGACGACTTGTGACCTGCAGGTCAAAAAGGGTGAGGGCAGGTGTCTCTAGGGGTGAGGAGGGGTGTGGCTAGGTGCCAGATGCTGTCCAGACAAAAACAGTTTCGAATACACATGCGCTTAAACAGACGCACACACTCACAATTACCTCTCCTCCCTATTCACCTGCCTGTGTAGCAGAAACTGTACTGCCCCCTTTCAGTGACGGGAACACGTGGGCAAAGAATTTGATGGTGACCTGTGAGAGATGGATCCGTCTGGCTGTGGACAGTGGTGGGATTATTCTCCCATCTCTAGTGTGGGGGCGAGCAGCAGGAAGTAGTGTCTTCCCTCCCTGCCTCCCTCCCTGCCTGGAGGACATGTTTCTCCGGCCGTTTATTTCATAAGAGAAAGAGACACTCCTTTCGAAATCTTTCCTTCGCGGAGACCTAACCCTAAATCAAGCTCGATGAGAGTCAGAAAGGCTTGATATCAGCAAGGCGTGTGTGTGTGTGCACGTAGTAGCAAGTTAGGGTTAAGTGCCTTGCTCAAGGACAAATTGACAGATTCTTCAGCTTGACAGCTCAGGTATTCGAACCAGCAACCTTTCAGTTACTGGCAACGTTCTAACCATTAGGCTACCTGCCACCCTGTGTGTGTGTGTGTGTGTGTGTGTGTGTGTGTGTGTGTGTGTGTGTGTGTGTGTGTGTGTGTGTGTGTGTGTGTGTGTGTGTGTGTGTGTGTGTGTGTGTGTGTGTGTGTGTGTGTGTGTGTGTGTGTGTGTGTGTGTATGTATGTTTGTTAACTTGGTGGAACTAAATAGCCCTGGCTTTACTGTATAAGATGCTAAGGCAGTGTGGTTGGGGAACTCTTGGATTTCTCTGTATATTGTGTCTCCTTATAATAGACAATGATAGTCTTGATGGTTAATGTAGCGCTCAACAGGGAAGATTATGGCATTATTGTGCTGCGTCTCTTCAACTTATCCTCTAGGTCGGTCTATTACCCACTCATATTCAGTTTATTTTCCGTAGAGAGAGTTAGCTAAACAAATCAGGCTAAATTGCATTATTGCAGTGATTGGATCATATTATCGTCAGCCTTAGCACAGTAACACACGCACACGCACACACACACACACACACACACACACACACACACACACACACACACACACACACACACACACACACACACACACACACACACACACACACACACACACACACACACACACACAGGTGAGACATGGCAATGTAGCAGGACTCTGAAGCACAGAATGCAACAAGCTCTCACAGTCTCTCTGCAGAATCCGACATTTGTCCATAAACGTAACATTTCAAAGGTTAAGTTAAGGGTTAAGGTTTGGGATAGGGTTAAAACAAACAAATACAAAACTAGTTCCTAGCCATCCACCATCCCAGTGTACAACGCCCTAGAAAATCCCAATCCTTCTTGATGGTAATAGCGCTCACCATTGCCCCTAGTTGTCGTTTTTGAAGTAATCTCCCAACATCCTGCTTACATGGACAGATGTCGAATTTCGCAGTGGATCTTAAGCGACATGGCTGCAGAATCCTCCCCATCCCACAGACAGGGCCTGAACTTGATCCAGACAGTTACATAATGATGTGGCTATACAGGCCTCTATGTCTCCTGGCTCTCTATCTGACTGGTACCTCTCTCATCTTGGGAGAAAGCTCACTAAGGTCAGATGAACACATGCTAATGATGCACAGTGAGCACAGTGTCGCAAAACTAATGGAACTCATTGTTTGTGTTGTATTTTACAGTAACAGGTGTGATGGACTAAAGTCAGTAAATCATGAACTGGTCCCCTAAATCCACCCAATCAAATGAACAATACCAGCCAAGACCTGGAAATGACTGATCTGTTTGACCATGGGGACAATGGGGACCATGGGGATAAATTAGTGGTGGAATACTGAAATGAATCATTCCGAAAACACTTTTTTTTCTAAACAGTTATTGGTTAATTAAAGCAAGTTTTAATTAATATATTTTAATCATTTACATTGCAGGTTGTGCTTTGAGAATTGCAATCTGTCAAATTTGATTGCTGATTAAATGACTAAACAATGAAACCTATAAAATAAGGTGAATCAGAGTTGAATATGTGTATCATCAGAGCCTCTTCGTCTTATACTGCGTTCTGTTCTTTGTCTTTACTTTTAATGAGTGCTCGCTCGGTGGAGGTGCGACTGACATTTTTTGCGACCTCACAATGCGTTGCTACATGTCCAGATGCTAGCGGCCGGTTTAACGATCCGCGCCACTCATCACCTTGACGACCTATAAACCTGTCGCCAAGGAGCCAAAGTGTCCATGCTTTGAGCTATGTGGCCAAGGTGTGCATTTGTAAGCAAAGTAGTCTTGTGTGTGTGTGTGTGGGGTGTGTGTGTGTGTGTGGGGGGGGGGGGGGGATATGATAGGTGTGTGTACCTGTGTGCCTGTGTGTGTGATGTTTGTTGAGTCAGTGAGCTGGATTACATAAATCACTAGGTATGAGCAACAAGATCTCACGGTTTAACCAATTTGACTTCAGATTCTGACGTTTTTCCATGTTTCTCCAAACCTTAAATGCCTAAGTAGCTCCAAATGTCAACTTTAAACATGTTTTGGGTTGCTCCTCCTGCAACTCAGGTTGCACTGCTGCTGTCTCTCATTCTGACTGGTTAAGTTAAGAGGTTTGAGGGTTAAAACACCATCTCAGTCCACAACGCCCTAACAAAGCCCAAGCCTACTTGAAATAGCGCTCACCGTTGCCCCTAGTAGCGGGTTTTGAAGGCATCTCCCGATGTCCTCGGGACATGGATGGATGTCTAATTTCGAAGAGAATCTTGAGTCACTTGGCTAGGTATGAGGCCTTGCACTGGAGTAACCTCGACATGTCTGACATCAAGGTCTCTACTGTTCGCATACGCACACATGCACACTAGTGGAGACACACCAAGAGAGAGAGACACACACACACACACACACACACACCAAGAGAGAAGCAACGGAAAGAATATGTGTCTAAGGTCATTGCCACCTGAACATTTTCCACAGCTCTTCAGAGTACAAAGAAACCTTCCACACTATGTCCTGCCACACGGTCTGCTTTAGCAATGACATCTCAATATTAGGACAGCTTTGACCTGAATAATCACCATTAGTCTCCTCCTCTATACACTCTTAGAAAAAAGGTTTCCAAAGGGTTCTTTGGCCATCCCCATGGGAGAACCCTTAATGGTTCCAGGTAGAACCCTCTGGACAGGGTTCTACATAGAACCCAAAAGGGTTCTACCTGGAACCAAAAATGGTTCTCCTATCAGATAGGTTTTTTTTTTCTCTCTCTCTCTCTCTCTCTCTCTCTCTCTCTCTCTCTCTCTCTCTCTCTTTCTCTCTCTCTCCCTCCCCCCTCCAGGCACTCAGACATCCTTGACATTTGCAAAGGTTGAAAGACAGAGTACCTTTGTCTCCTAATAAGGGCCGGCTCTCCTCCACCTGAATGAGAAGTCCTAGGGGGAAGAGAGGGGAGAGACCAGAGGGAGGCAGTGGGGTGTCTTTTTTAGGGGGAGAGGGTGAAATAATATGTTTATGTCTCACTGGTAAAAGGGAGGGGGAGGCAAGGGGATGTTTTGGTAGAGGGGGGGTAGGTAAAAGGGTCATATTTTATTTATTTTACTGTGGTCCCGTGTGGCTAATTTGGTAGAGCAGGGTGCTTGCAATGCCAGGGTTGTGGGTTTAATTGCCACAGGGGGCCCAGTATGAAAAAACTACTAAAATATATGCACAGTAAGATGCTCTGGATAAGAGTGTTTGCTAAATGACAACTTTTTTTTGATGTAAATGGCCCATCACTCTACCCATGGAATGTAAATATATTCTGACTGCACTGCATCTGATTCAGGAGAGATGGAGAGGAGAGGGAGGAGAAGAGGGAAAACAGGATTAGGGAAGAAAAGGAGAAAGACAAGATGGACATTGTATCAGTCTTTTATGTCTTGCAGAGAAAGTGGTGTAGGTGACAATAACAACAACTTTTTTAAATAGGCAGAATTATTTTGTTAGCATTGTCAAGACGAGCCAGACACAGTGAAACACATAGACTGATTACAGAACTGTAGGTGAGAAGAGTAGATGTTGTTTATTTCTGTGTACCTGGTGGCAGTCTCTGGAGGGAGACACTGATGCCTCTCCACAAGACTGTGACACTCGCTATAAATATAGTGAAGAAGACTGAAGCAGAACTGTGACACTCAAGGTCTTTCTGGTTTCTCTTCGTCGCTTTCTCTTTCTCTCGCTCTCGCTCTCTCTCTCTCTCTGTGTCTCTCTCTCTCTGTCTCTCTCTGTCTCTCTGTCTCTCTCTCTCTCTCTCTCTCTCTCTCTTGCTCTCTCTCTGTCTTATAGAGATAAATTATGACTTCACATCTCTTTCTCTCTCTCTCTCTCTCTCTCTCTCTTTCTTTTTCTCTTAGGACACCTGCTCAAAAGCTATTCAAGTTAAGGAAGTAGGCAGGCTGAGTTTACTCAAGGCCCAGGAATGACAGATGCAGTTGTTTGTAATAGACCTGTGGGCTTCGGGGAAGAAAATGAAGTCGACATTAGAGGGCAACCGTTAACAAGGGATGTTTTCGCTGTTATTTCCTTACCCCAATTTTTTCTTTATTGAAACTCTACATAATTCCCACCCTAATTTGCAGTCATAGGACATGTTCGCCAAAGGAATGCCATCCTCGTAAAAAAGACCAAAGAGTTCAAAAGCTGCTTTCCGTCAATTGTGTTACGTAATCAGAAGTAAAAAATATCTGAACTAAACCTGTCTTTAAAAGCAGATGCTGTGGTTATGACATCATGCTCGTAATAAAAAAAAAAAAGTTATTTTAAACAAAGGACAGGGGCCTTAATTTGAGCTAATTCCGTTAACGATGGTAAGAAATTGTCAACACGTGTGCTCACAGACACATGATAGGGTAGACAATGGCACCTGCTGGAAAAATGCATTTACACCCATGGGTGTTTAAGAAAAAATATCACATTTAATTATAATTTTTTCCCCTGCAGTTTTTCCCTGCACTTCCACTTTAGTTAGAGATAGGAAGCTGACATTCTCACCATGTTCTGTCACTCATGTGTAGCTGCAACTGAATCCTATTCCTCAGACTCCGCAGACAATATTAGCCATGCGGCGCGTTGTTTTACCCATGAGCCGGTTGCCTAGGTAACGTTGCATAAGAGGAGCGGGAAGGAAAGGATGCCCCTTGCTAATTGACAGACGGGAGACTAGGTGGCAGATCTACCCAGCAGCCCCGTTGCTCTCTTGCGCTCGCTCTCTCTCTCTCCCTCCATCTCTCCATATATCGCTCCCCCTATCTCTCTCTTTCTCTCTCTCTCTCTTGTTCTCTCTCTCTTTCTATCTCTATCACTTCCCGTTGCTAAATGAGAGATGGGAGACTAGGTGGCAGATCTACACAGCAGCCCCCTAGCTCTCTCTCTCTCTCTCTCTCTCTCTCTCTCTCTCTCTCTCTCTCTCTCTCTCTCTCTCTCTCTCTCACATCTCTGTAGTTTCTCTTACCAACACTTTATACGCCAACACACTGATTGTATGTGTTAAACTAGTGTGGATCCAACAGTTCAACATAGTGTGTGTTAAAAAAACAATATGGCCCCTAATGCATCTCTCCATATGTGTTCGCTTAGTGTCTCTTCATCCTAATATCACTCTCCTTTGTATCAAGTTTTCTTTCCTTATTATATGAGTAAAAAAATACACTGTATATACAAAATAATGGGGACACCCCTTAAAATTAGTTGATTCCTGGGCACTCCCGGGTGGCGCAGTGATTAAGGGCACTGTACTGCAGCGCCAGCTGTGCCACCAGAGACTCTGGGTTCGTGCCCAGGTTCTGTCGTAACCGGCCGTGACCGGGAGGTCCGTGGGACGACGCACAATTGGCCTAGCGTCGTCCGGGTTTGGCCGGTAGGGAAATCCTTGTCTCATCGTGCACCAGCGACTCCTGTGGCAGGCAGTGCGCGCTAACCAAGGTTGCCAGGTGCATGGTGTTTCCTCCGACACATTGGTGCTGCTGGCTTCCGGGTTGGATGTGCGCTGTGTTAAGAAGCAGTGTGGCTTGGTTGGGTTGTGTATCGGAGGAAGCATGACGTTCAACCTTCGTCTCTCCCGAGCCCGTATGGGAGTTGTAGCGATGAGAGAAGGTAGTAGCTACTAAAAACAATTGGATACCATGAAATTGGGGAGAAAAAGGGGTAAAACAAACACCAAAAAAAAATTCTGCTATTTCAGCCAATCCCGTTGCTGACAGGTGTATAAAATGTAGCACACACCCATGAAATCTCCATAGACAAACATTGGCAGTAGAATGGCCTTACTGAAGAGCTCAGTGACATTCAACGTGGCACCGTCATAGTCAGTTTGTCACATTTCTGCCCTGCTTAGAGCTGCAAGTTGAAGTGCTGTTATAGTGAATTGGAAACGTCTAGGAGCAACAACGGAGTGGTAGGCCACACAAGCTCACAGAACAGGGCCACTAAGTGCTGAAGCAAGTAGCGAGTAAAGTAATTTGTCCTTGGTTGTATCCCTCAATATTGAGTTTCAAACTGCCTCTGAAAGCAACGTCAGCACAAGAGCTGTTCGTCGGGAGCTTTATGAAATGGGTTTTGTATGGCCGAGTACTCGCGCACAAGCCTAAGATCACCATGCGCAATGTCAAGCGTCAGCTGGAGTGGTGTAAAGCTCACCGCCATTGGATTCTGGAGCAGTGTAAAGGAGTTTTCTGGAGTGATGAAGGCCAGGAGAATGCTACCTTCCCCAACGCATAGTGCCAACTGTAAAGTTTGGTGAAGGAGGAATAAAGGGGGCTGTTTTTCATGGTTCGGTCTAGGCCCTTTAGGTCTAGTGAAGGGATATCTTAATGCTACAGCATACAATGACATTCTAGACGATTCTGTACTTCGAACTTTGTGACAATAGTTGGTTTGTTGAGACTGACCTGACCTAAACCTCATCGAACACCTTTGAGATGAATTGGAACGCCTACTGCGAGCCAAGTCTAATCGCCCAACATCAGTGCCCGACCTCACTAATGCTCTTGTGGCTGAATGGAAGCAAATTCCCAGATCCAGTGGAAAGCCTTCCCAGAAGAGTGGCGGTTGTTATAGCAGCAAAAGGGGGGGACCAACTGCATATTAATGCCCATGATTTTGGATGAGATGTTTGACGAGCAGGTGTCCACACACTTTTGGTGTAGCTTAGTTATACCTGTCCAATTGAGATGCTACCAATATAATTGAATAAGCACCACCAGTGGACTAAGCACCACCTAAATGGGGATCAAAGTCTCACCTCTATTTGGCCTAGCGTTCTGGGTCTACTAAATATATAAACAGTGATTGAGTGTCTTGAGGAATATGTCTGTACTCTAAGTATTGTCATGTTAAATGTGCAGTGTAGTGTACTATACTTGAGTTTCCCACGCTTTCCCACAGTGACCACGCAACTGCTCCCCACAGTGAAGCATCTCGCTCTGTGAGACCACGTCCCTCAGCCTGTTTGCGCTGCCTGGCAACTGCAGGCTAAGGCCACGCGCATACATGCTCTAACACACACACTCCTCAGCTAAGAGTGGCTCCGTGCAGAGCCTGACAGGACATGGCTTGCAGATTCCAGATTGGCTTGTAGACTCCAGATTGCCGTGGTGTTCCCAGTCTACCCAACAAGCGGAGAATGTTCCATGGAGGCCACATTGTTTCTGTTTATGTCGAGAGGTGGGATGAGGAGAGCCAGCCTTGGCTTTGGAGACGGCATAATTTATCCTCTCCTGAATCACAACACAACACTCCAGCTACAGTATCTCAGCCCGATACACACAGCTACTTGTGTGTGTGTGTGTGTGTGTGTGTGTGTGTGTGTGTGTGTGTGTGTGTGTGTGTGTGTCTAAGAAGTTCTAAGCTTCAATTTCCTCGGCGTACACATCACTGACGATTTGAAATGGTCCGCTCACAGAGACAGTGTGGGGAAGAAGGCTCAACAGTGCCTCTTCAACCACAAGAGACTGAAGAAATTTGGCGTGGCCCTTAAAACACCAAACATTTACAGATGCACAGTTGAGAGCATCCTGTCGGGCTGTATCACCGCCTGGTATGGCAACTGCTCCGCCCACAACCGCAGGGCTCTCCAGAGGGTGATGTGGTCTGCCCAACGCATCACCGGGGGAAAACTACCTGCCCTCCATGACACCTACAGCACCCGATGTCACAGGAAGGCCAAAAAGATCATCAACAACATCAACCACCTGAGCCACGGCCTGTTTACCCCGCCATCATCCAGAAGGCGAGATCAGTGCAGGTGCATCACAGCTGGGGCCGAGAGACTGAAAAACAGCTTCTTTCTCAAGGCATCAGACTGTTAAATAGCCATCACTAGCCGACTTCCACCCGGTTACGTAACCCTGCACCTTAGAGGCTGCTGCCCTATATACATAGACTTGGAATCACTGGCCACTTTAATAATGGAACACTAGTCACATTAATGTTTAAATTATGTTTACATTCTGCTTTACTCATCTCACATGTATATACTGTATTCTATTCTACTGTATTTTAGTCAATGCCACTCCGGCATTGCTCAATCCAATATTGATGTATTTCTTAATTCCAGTCTTTAATTTTTATATTAGTGTGTATTGTTGTGAACTGTTAGATACTACTGCACTGCTGGAGCTAGGAACACATTTCGATACACCTGCAATGACGTCTGCTAAATATGTGTACGTGACCAATGAAACTTGATTTGATTTGACGTCTATTGAGTGTTTCGCCACCACACAATCTGGGATGTGAATTACAATATTGGTTTGATTAGTCAAATCTGTTAGAGATATATTTACATATTTACCAACAGTTATACCTAAATATTTGTGCTTTCAGCCTGTGTCTCAGGCATCACGCTGGTGTGTGTGTGTCTGTGAGTGTGTGCATGTGTATGTGTGTGTGTTTTAGATATTAACCCTGTCTGTGTTTGTGTTGTCTCTAGGTGCTGATCTGCCTAGTATGATGGACCTGGAGTCCCTGTATCGTGGTGTGGAGCAGAGCATCAACCAGACCCGAGCCCAGAGACAGAGGAGACAGAGTCCAGAAAGAGCCTACAACATCGAGGTCCTACTGGGGGTGGACGACTCTGTGGTGCAGTTCCACGGCAAGGAAAACGTCCAGAAGTACCTGCTCACACTCATGAACATCGTAAGTACAGTACACTCACACCACAGGAGACTGCTGAGGGGAGAACGGCTCATAAAAATGGCCCGGAGCGAATGGAACGGAGTCAAACACCTGGAAACCATGTGTTTGATGTATTTGACACCATTCCCACTGATTCCCGCTCCAGTTATTACCACGCGCCCGTTCTCCCCAATTAAGGTGCCACCAACCTCCTCACACAGAGTCATACACACATTGTAGGATACTATGTGCATTATGCACCATTAGTGTGCCCCTAGCCCCTGTGTCTTCTGTTAGAAAGATGCTGCAAGCGGTTGATTCACTTGAACACTTTAATCCAATAACCAGAAGAGTAATGAAGACGACTGTAGTATAATGTGTATGTGGTTTCTACAAGAGAATAAATAATTATACGATAAGTCATGCATGAAGAGTCATCAGCAACACAGTAATGCAGCAATAAGGAAATATGCATAGACGTAATGGCAGAAGAATATGCATCATAATCTGGAATGTACAGTATACACAAATACAATGGCAAATATTATATGAAAGATGTATAAATAATAGGACAGGGATATACACTGAGTGCACAAAACATTGACCACCTGCTCTTTCCATGACATATACTGACCAAGTGAATCCAGGTGAAAGCTATGATCCCTTATTGTTGTCAATTGTTAAATCGACTTCAATCAGTGTAGATGAAGAGGAAGAGACAGGTTAAAGAAGGATGTTTAAGTCTTAAGACAACTGAGACATGGATTGTTTATGTGTGCCATTCAGAGGGTGAATGGGCAAGACCAAACATTTAAGTGGATTTTAATGGGGAATGGTAGTAGATGCCAGGCGCACCGGTTTGAGTGTGTCAACAACTGCAACGGTGCTGGGTTTTTCATGCTCAACAGTTTCCCATGTGTATCAAGAATGGTCCATCACACAAAGGACATCCAGCCAATTTGACACAACTGTGGGAAACATTGGAGTCAACATTGGCCAGCATCCCTGTGGAACACTTTCGACACCTTGTAGAGTCCATGCCTCTATAAATTGAAGGTGTTCCTAATGTTTGGTACACTCAGTGTGTGGACAGGCGAGTGGCAAGGCTAACTAGCAAAGAGCTAACAAGGACATATTAGCCATGGGAGCTAACACCTCAAGTGCACCCGCTGCTGAGGAGAGAGAGCGAGTGAGAGGAGCCTGGCCTAGGTTACTGTTGTTGATCGCTAAGATGGGGGCCTTTTTCATTGAAGAAAATCAAAAGTTAGACAAGAAAGAGTACAGACTAGTGAAAAGAAGCCGACAAGGGGATGTCCTTCATTGTGACAAGTTGTAATATTGTCGTGGACACAGATGAGAAGAACGTTAGCGTGGCCAAATGGACTATGTGTGCAACTCGCTATTCAGGTTTGAATTTTCAAACTTGAATTTATTTATTTGTGTATTTGTCACGGCCGTCCTCCTCTTCATCTGAAGAGGAGAGGCGAGATGGATCTGAAGACCAATACGCAGCGTGGTAAGTGTCCATGGTGAATCTTTAATAAAGAAAGACTGAACACTATACAAAAGAGTAACAAAAACAATAAACCAAATACGACCGTGAAGCTACAAAATGAGACCTGTGCTGACACAAGCCACTAACATAGACAATCACCCACAAACAAACAGTGCAACCCAGGCTACCTAAGTATGATTCTCAATCAGAGACAACTAATGACACCTGCCTCTGATTGAGAACCACACTAGGCCGAAAACATAGAAATGCCCCAAAACATAGAAAAACAAACATAGACTGCCCACCCAACTCACGCCCTGACCATACTAAATAAATACAAAACGGAAATAAAGGCCAGAACGTGACAGTACCCCCCCCCCCAAAGGTGCGGACTCCGGCCGCAAAACCTTGACCTATAGGGGAGGGTCTGGGTGGGCGTCTGTCCGCGGTGGCGGCTCTGGCGCGGGACGCGGACTCCACTTCATCATTGTCTTAGTCCGCTTTATTGTCCGCCTCCGTGGCTTCCTCACCATGGCCACCCTACTCAATGACCCCACTGGACAGAGGGGCAGAGGGGCTCCGGCAGCGGCGCCGGACAGGCGGGAGGCTCCGGCAGAGGCGCCGGACAGGCGGGAGGCTCCGGCAGAGGCGCCGGACAGGCGGGAGGCTCCGGCGCCGGACAGGCGGGAGGCTCCGGCGCCGGACAGGCGGGAGGCTCCGGCAGCGGCGCCGGACAGGCGGGAGGCTCCGGCAGCGGCGCCGGACAGGCGGGAGGCTCCGGCAGCGGCGCCGGACAGGCGGGAGGCTCCGGCAGCGGCGCCGGACAGACAGGACCACCTGCAGGGAGGAGACAGAGAGACAGCCTGGTGCGTGGGGCTGCCACAGGAACCACCAGGCTGGGGAGACCTTCAGGAGGCTTGGGGTTAGGAGGCACCTGAAGGACCGGGCTGTGGGGGAGCACTGGAGCTCTGGTGCGCAACCTTGGCACCACTTCCCCAGGCTGGATAACCACTGGGATAACCAACCCAGACCCTCCAGAGTACAGGCACAGGTTGAACCGGGCTGTGGGTAAGCACGGGAGATCTAGTGCTTACTACACGCATCTCTCCCTTAGGCTCCACTCCCACATTCGCCCGGCACGAGCGGAGCGCAGGCAGAGGACGCACTGCACCCTCCCAGCGCCCCGGAGACACAGCACGCAGAGCCGGCGCAGGATACCCTGGACCAAAACTGCGTACCGGCGACCAGACCCGCTGAGCAGGCACCATACGACCTGGCTCGATGCCCGCACTCGCATGACACTCTCGGGGGGCTGTCCTATAGCGCACCGGGCTATGGACACGTACTGGCGACACCGTGCGCTTAACTGCATAACACGGTGCCTGCCCAGTATCACGCTGCTTATAATAAGCACGAGGAGTGAGCGCAGGTCTGCTACCTGGCTTAGCTCCACCCCTCGTGTGCCCCCCCACATTTTTTGGGGGGGGCTGTCTCTCGTACCTGTCGCACTGCCTCCTCATATCGCCGCCACTCAGCTTTCGCTGCCTCCAGCTCTGCTTTGGGGCGGCGATATTCCCCAGCCTGTGCCCAGGGTCCCTCTCCGTTCAGTATCTCCTCCCATGTCCAGGAGTCCTGTGATACCGGCCGCTGTTGTTGCTGCTGCTGCTGCTGTCGTCGCTGTTTTCTACCATGCCGCTTGGTCCTTGGTTGGTGGGTGATTCTGTCACGGCCGTCCTCCTCTTCATCTGAAGAGGAGAGGCGAGATGGATCTGAGGACCAATACGCAGCGTGGTAAGTGTCCATGGTGAATCTTTAATAAAGAAAGACTGAACACTATACAAAAGAGTAACAAAAACAATAAACCAAATACGACCGTGACGCTACAAAATGAGACCCGTGCTGACACAAGCCACTAACATAGACAATCACCCACAAACAAACAGTGCAACCCAGGCTACCTAAGTATGATTCTCAATCAGAGACAACTAATGACACCTGCCTCTGATTGAGAACCATACTAGGCCGAAAACATAGAAATGCCCCAAAACATAGAAAAACAAACATAGACTGCCCACCCAACTCACGCCCTGACCATACTAAATAAATACAAAACGGAAATAAAGGCCAGAACGTGACAGTATTTATTATCATTTGATTCATCATTATTATTATTGTATATCATTATTTTTATGGTAGGCCTATTTAAGAATCTAAATCAGTGAAAAAAAGTGTTCATTTTGTTGAGACATTTTCTTTGGCTAAATTAAGTTTGCACTGTCTTTTTAAATGAGTGCTCCTCAAAAGATACAGTAGGTTAAAAGTAGGCCTGTTGTAAAATAATTATCATTATCCTATTGCTGCCATTCGTTGGGTAGGCACACGGGAGACACTCGCCTTGTTGTTAATTGCTACAATACAGGCCAAGCCTGTTCAAAACTCCTGTGAAGGTTTAAACAATTTAAAAAATATATGCAGAAAGTGTTTTGTTTCATTCTGTTGAGCCATTTCATTTGGACAAATTATGTTCCAACTTAATGTTATGTTTGCTGCAATATAATATACACTGCTCAAAAAAATAAAGGGAACACTAAAATAACACATCCTAGATCTGAATGAATGAAATATTCTTATTAAATACTTTTTTCTTTACATAGTTGAATGTGCTGACAACAAAACCACACAAAAATGATCAACGGAAATCAAATTTATCAACCCATGGAGGTCTGGATTTGGAGTCACACTCAAAATTGAAGTGGAAAACGACACTACAGGCTGATCCAACTTTGATGTAATGTCCTTAAAACAAGTCAAAATGAGGCTCAGTAGTGTGTGTGGACTCCACGTGCCTGTATGACCTCCCTACAACGCCTGGGCATGCTCCTGATGAGGTGGCGGATGGTCTCCTGAGGGTTCTCCTCCCAGACCTGGACTAAAGCATCCGCCAACTCCTGGACAGTCTGTGGTGCAACGTGGCGTTAGTGGATGGAGCGAGACATGATGTCCCAGATGTGCTCAATTGGATTCAGGTCTGGGGAATGGGCGGGCCAGTCCATAGCATCAATGCCTTCCTCTTGCAGGAACTGCTGACACACTCCAGCCACATGAGGTCTAGCATTGTCTTGCATTAGGAGGAACCCAGGGTCAACCGCACCAGCATATGGTCTCACAAGGGGTCTGAGGATCTCATCTCGGTACCTAATGGCAGTCAGGCTACCTCTGGCGAGCACATGGAGGGCTGCCCCCCAAAGAAATGCCACCCCACACCATGACTGACCCATCGCCAAACCGGTCATGCTGGAGGATGTTGCGGGCAGCCAAACGTTCTCCACAGCGTCTCCAGACTGTCACGTCTGTCACATGTGCTCAGTGTGAACCTGCATTCATCTGTGAAGAGCACAGGGCGCCAGTGGCAATTTGCCAATATTGGTGTTCTATGGCAAATGCCAAACATCCTGCACAGTGTTGGGCTGTAAGCACAACCCCCACCTGTGGACGTCGGGCCCTCATACCACCCTCATGGAGTCTTTTTCTGACCGTTTGAGCAGACACATGCACATTTGTGGCCTGCTGGAGGTCGTTTTGCAGGGCTCTGGCAGTGCTCCTCCTGCTCCTCCTTTTACAAAGGCGTAGGTAGCGGTCCTGCTGCTGGGTTGTTGCCCTCTTACGGCCTCCTCCACATCTGCTGATGTACTGGCCTGTCTCCTGGTAGCGCCTCCATGCTCTGGCCACTACGCTGACAGACACAGCAAACCTTCTGGCCACAGCTCGCATTGATGTACCATCCTGGATGAGCTGCACTACCTGAGCCACTTGTGTGGGTTGTAGACTCCGTCTACACTAGTGGGATTCAAAAGTGACCAAAACATCAGCCAGGAAGCATAGGAACTGAGAAGTGGTCTGGTCCTTTATTGGGGGTGTCTTGCTAATTGCCTATCATTTCCACCTGTTGTCTATTCCATTTGCACAACAGCATGTGAAATGTATTGTCAATCAGTGTTGCTTCCTAAGTGGACAGTTTGATTTCACAGAAGTGTGATTGACTTGGAGATACAGTGTGTTGTTTAAGTGTTCCCTTTATTTTTTTGAGCAGTGTACTTACCGGTCTATATAGGCTACTTACACTTAAACCATGAAAAGGAAAAAACTAAGGGCAAGATGCAAGATGTAATTTAATGCCGCAATATAATTACCTTTTTGTATTTTCTCTATAAACAATGACATGACTTATTTTTGATATTACCCTAATAAAGTTAAGAAACGCTTGTGAGAGCTTGGTGTGGTCTGGCTATTATTAGGCTTAGATACTGCAGGCCTATGAAGACAGTGAGCACTGGCGCTCCAGCAGACTCCCACAGTCAAACGACAGTTGAGGTGAGGAAGAATGTTTTTTACTCCTACTTACTGCTTCAATCGCACAATATAACGCTTATCTTTATAAAAAAAGATAATAATTTAGATCGAAAATGTACGAATGAACCTTCTGTACGCATATATCTGTATATAGCAGTAGTAGACTATCTGAAAAGGATGAAGACATTTATGTCGGTGTTGGAAACATGGTGCCGGCATATCTCTATCTTTCTCTCCGTCTCTCCAAGGCCTAAGCTTCCCTTCCTTTATATTTATTATTTTTACAGTGGAAACCTAGGCCTATAGGCCTACATGCATGAAATGCCCCGATGCATTTGCTCTCAAATCTTCAACAGCTGAAAAGTGAGGTGGAAAATGATTGTTTTAGGAGAGTAAAAAACAAAACAATATAATGTTTTTAAGGACATGTACTGTAGCTGTGAACGATATGGCGAATATTGCTTGTCTCTCTCAAATCCAAAATCAAATAAAATGTTATTGGTCACGTACACATATTTTGCAGATGTAATCGCAGGTGCAGCAAAATGTTTATGTTTCTAGCTCCAACAGTGCAGTAATACCTCTCTTTCTACTCTTGAATCTGAACGGGTCTCTCGGATCCAAACTGGCACAGGTCTGTTCTTTGACTGCCTTTTTGGAACGGGTCTGACTGTCCTCAGCACCATTTAGAACTGATCTCCGTTTTTTAAATGGTATGCATATCGGGTCAGGTGGGCAAGCCACGGAACAATTTTGGAATGCATCCAACGTTTTGGACCCGTGAAGACCTCTAGCTTGAAGCAACGAGTGACATATTTGAAGGGCAGAGGTGCATTTTGAATGCACAACCCAACCCCTCCCCATTTTTAAACTGGTTTTTCAGAACAGCACCGTTTCTGTTTAATTGAACATTGCATTACATTTATTTTTTGGACTGAACGCAACCCTGGTGACTTTTCTACTCTAAACTTTATGAAATTAAAATGGTGACACCATTTAAATAAAATGTTCCCCTCCAAAAATTAGCCAAACAACATATTGGTCCATGTTATCAGGCTGGTTTTGTTATTGAGCAATAAGCATTAAGCCTTTCACCCATAGCCCAACTGATGTAGCATAGGGGCTATAAATATAATATTGGCTGAAGCATGCCCATCTGTATTTGTGCTAATCATCAGCTAGATCAGTTTTAAGAAGCTATGACCACCTTTCATCATCTGCAACCCCCCCTCCCCATGCCCCTTGACCTCCTCCAATTTAATTAACTGCTACTATGTTACACAGAAATGTGGTATAAGAATAGCTTTTACTCATCAAGACAGTACATAGGAAAACACCAGTACCTGGTTTCCCTTCCATATTGAAATCAAGAAGAAATACATTATAAATGAGAAATAAACCAGCTCACAATGTCACATCTGTATCAATAAATACTAGGTGGGGCTAATTTCATTTGTAGATTTCATTATTAGGGTGCTTGAACATGTATTGGGAGGATAGGTTGGATAGGTTGTCTGCGAGACAGGCAGGCTGCCTCTGACCGGGGAGAGGAACAGGCTTGAGCCTACTGCCTGAGGTTCAGAGAAACAGTCCTTCTCTTACTATGTAGTCTACTAGAAACCAGCTGTTTCAAAGTTTATAATACTGCCAACATCTTTGAACTCACAAAATCGAGCCCAATATAACCATTACCAATTATCACTTGTTTTTCGCAGCTATCCCTTCTCCATTTGAAAAATATAATTTTCTATATAATTCTTATTCATGGTTAGAAATTTACCATGTTAAATGTGACTGTACTTCTTTATTTGTTACAAGTTAGCTCACAAAATGAAGGGTTTTGTTAAGAAGAGAGAGGAGAGAGGGAGAAAGATGAGCTATTGATCCGCTCTCCTTACGCAACTTTTTTACCTTCACTAACCACGGCCTCTGAGGACTGGACCAAACCAAGCACATTTGGTGGCAGGGGGATCCAATCATATAATGAGGAATTTAGTAGTACTGTGTGGTGTAGAATGACAGAAAGCCTGTAGCTACGGTGGGGAAATCATTTTAAATGGTATATTACTGGGAGGGTCAAGTTGACTTGTTTCTAAAGTTACGCAACTGCTCATGCTTAAAATGTTTATAAAATATTAGATAAATGAATGAGACACACAATGAGATAAATGAATGATTAAATATCCATATAGAAATGTAGAAAGAGGTGAGATGTAAAGATGCAACAACTACCATGGGTTGCAAATATGTCTAGGATTGTGCCTTTGTCTACTGGACAATGAAAGAAAGTTGATTTAAAAACCAATTGAACATGAGAAAAATAGGCTAGGTTTCTATGGCATGTGGAAGTCTTTGGATTTTGGGTAGGCTACTTTGAAGCAAGGTAAGCCATGCCTCATAATGTAGTAAAACGTTCAGGTTTCAAACAATTAAGTACATGTTTTCAAAATAATTACTGCCTCCAGCATTGCAAAGTTGAATGTGATGCGCTGAAGCCTGCCTAGCTGCCTCTGAACTTATATGGTGAATGGGAAACGCGCTTGAATTACTAGTTGATAAATAAAATAGTAGATATTTTTAACCCTGGCCCTTGTTTTTAACACGCAGTTGCATTTAGAATTGTTGAGCATTGGGCTTATAAAAGCATGTTTCACTCCAGCAGCAACATACAGCTGTTTGATGAGTTGAAGTAGCATCTCTCGCTACATCGACTGCAGGGTAGGCTCCTCAGATGGGCATGCTTCATCCTCCTCAATGAATTTCATAAAAATATATATTTTTAAACATTTAAAAACTGCAGTATACTAAATATAATCACGTCGTTAAAACACTATTTTGCAAAGAAGGTATACAGTAGCATCAACAGCACTCTGTAGG
The DNA here is from genome assembly GCF_057628025.1 of Oncorhynchus mykiss. Classification (NCBI taxonomy): domain Eukaryota; kingdom Metazoa; phylum Chordata; class Actinopteri; order Salmoniformes; family Salmonidae; genus Oncorhynchus; species Oncorhynchus mykiss. The sequence continues at coordinate 5,935,431 of NC_143035.1, read as the reverse complement.
GTAGCACCATGGTGTAGCCGGAGGACAGCTAGCTTCCGTCCTCCTCTGGGTACATTGACTTACAAAATGAAACGGTGGAGGCTCATGGTTCTCACCCCTTCCATAGACTTAGACAGTAATTATGACAACTTCTGGAGGACGTCCTCCAACATCAGAACTCTTAGAGCATGAACTGACATGTTGTCCACCCAATCAAAGGATCAGAAAATGAATCAAGTACTGAAAGCATAGGCTACAGCTAGCACTGCTGTGCATAACATGTGGTGAGTAATTGACTCAAAAAGAGAGAAAGACAATAGTTCAACAGTTTTGAACAAATTAAGGAGAAATGGCTTCTTCCAAAATTAAGGAGAAGCCAGAGAAAAATAGAGAGATTTCGTCATTTCTTTTCACTTTCAGTTTCACTTACTTAGCTAGAAAATGTAGCTAACAAGTTTAGCCTACTGAAACACCCACTCAAACAGAGGGATGCTATGTTAGCTAGCTGGCGATCACTATCCATCACAACACTGGAACTCTTCCAAGTCATGGTAAGATTTTGGTTTTACTAATTTATTGCAAATGGGGCCTGCCGGTGTACGTGCATACATTGTAACGTTACTGCATGATTTTACTAACGTGTTAGTTCTATTAGCTATGCTGACTATGACTTTACTTTAGCTAATATGGTGACAATAATGTAGGCTGTAATGTAGGTGTGTAGAGGTTTGGCTTGAAAAGTTTTTTTCCCTGGCCATATACAGCTGATGTGTTGTGGATTGAAGTCCAGAAGTGAAGGGAAAAGGTGAGAGGAGGGTGCATAGATGTGAGAAGGAATATAATGTGGCTGCTATGAAAGTGAACTGTGTTTACACGTGATCAGATGTGTATTCATTCCACTGATTCTGTTGCAAAACATTTCTTAAACAGAAGCAAATGGAACAAAACAGGGATATACATACCTGAACTTGTTCAATAGAAACTCTTGTTTGCATCTGTTGGACTAATGATTACACCCTATATCAGCTAGGTGCAGGCAAAAATGTGCAAGACAGTATTGAATGTCACTGTCTGTCCATGTCACCTCAAATGTGTTTCTCAACCTGTGTGCACCTACATTGTAAACGTTGTCGCAACCTCGTGATAGGTATAGGTATAATTTGAGTATCATGTAACCTAAACCTATCACTGTTACAATGAACTGGGTGAATGGAATATTAAAGACAGTCATCAAATATGCTATAGAAATAAGGCCATGCTCATGAAAAAAATGGTTCTCCCTCATCTTAAACGCCAGTGACCGCCACTGATCGACAAGTATTTCAATCAATTATTAGACAATAATCAATTTTAAAATGTTTTTTTTTTTTACAATTGGTCGACGGCAAATGTATTTTTCTGCTTTTCTTATTATTTGGGGGGAGGGGAAAAAGCCAGTTATGGAAACTCTGATGCATAGGCACACACACAACAGAGACAGACACACACTCATGAACCTTGTATGCATGTACAGTACACACACACACACTCCTTTGCAAGAGAGACGATATGTCAGCTAGAAATTATACAGTACACACACAGAGGGCAGAGAACTGGAGACTATGGATCCACAGGATCTCTGTAACCTACAGTCAGTCAGACAGCAAGATTCAATTCCCTTCTCGGTCTTCCATGTTTCCACCCAGCAATCAGCATAGGTAATCCCATGTCTGGCCGTCTCCTCAATCTAAATATGATGGGATTGGGATGGATTTCTTTCAGATAGTTTCATCTATTTTCTGTGTGTGTGTGTGTGTGTGTGTGTGTGTGTGTGTGTGTGTGTGTGTGTGTGTTTGTGTGTGTGTGTGTGTGTGTGTGTGTGTGTGTGTGTGTGTGTGTGTGTGTGTGTGTGTGTGTGTGTGTGTGTGTGTGTGTGTGTTTGTGTGTGTGTGTGTGTGTGTGTGTGTGTGTGTGTGTGTGCGTGCGTGGCTGCGTGCGTGCGTGCTCGGGTGCGTGTGTGCGTGTATATGCGTATGTAGATGCGTGTGTGTGTTTGTGAGCGACAGAATGGTCACAGGCTAGTGAAACCTGTCGTCTTCTCCAGCTCTCACACACCGTTCCATCAGCTTTTGTGTCATGTGTCACTGTTCGAGTGATTCAAAGCCAGCAGCCAATCAATATGCTTTAGGACACAACAAAGAGCTTAGCCCAGTATTCACCTCCCAGGAGTGTGTGTGTGTGTGATGGGGAATGCGGCAAGTAGACTTTAATCTCGGAAAATTAAACCTGATATGAGAGTAGAGAGAGATTTTGTGTGTGCGCATGTGTGTATGTGTGTGTGTAGCCTTTGTGCAAGAAGCAGCCGACTCATCTCTGAGAGATTTCATGGCAAAAAGAAGCAACAGCAGCACTTGTTTTAGTCTATACCCCGGTGTGGTGAAAGAAGAGCACCACCTACACTTTTAACTTCCTTGTTTAGATATTTTTAAGACAATCTTCGAGGGGAATGTTCAGCCATATTGCAGGCACCCCTCTCATCTAGAGAGATAGAAATAAAGAGAGCCCTAAAGAGAGAGAGAGAGAGTATTCAGAATATATTTCTGAACACCGGATAAACAGTGAATAAATAAGTAAAACAACCTCCCACGCATGGCATCTAAGCTACTTTCTTCTTGAAAGTTTACTTTTTTTCTAGGATTGGGTGGTTTACCGTATATACCGTATACCAGGGTATTTGGAAAAAGCCACGGGATGGTTTTTCAATACCGTCAATACCGTTGAAACAATTTATTTAAATTATTTTTACATATTTGAATTTTTGTAGCAACTTTTTAAGTAAATACTTGCAGTCAACTTGTGCAATATGTTAGGAGATCAAGAACAATGTGTTCTTCATTTCACCTATCACATTATCATGAAGCTTACTATAGACCCCAGTGACGTTTTTTACAAGCACACAACTACGAGAGACCGGAGCCTTTTGAGTCACTCACTGTTGTGCATTATGCACTAGGTGATCTAATTACAGTATTGAATTCACAACTAAATGTTTGCCAGCTAAAAAAAATGATAACTATTAAGTTGGTTATCTAAAATATATTAAATGCTCTGCAGTTGTGCATATGGTTTGCTAAATTTAGTAGCTAGTTAGCGATCTAGCTAAGTGGTTAGCTTTTTCCAAAATCAAGCATTTGCTTGGTAACAGCAGAGAATCCCCTCCTGGTATTTGTTTTGTGCGTGCCACAAACTGTGTGTAGCATTATTTCATTATTGTTATACTTGTATATTTTAGGTCAGAAACTGTTAAAAATATTTGCAATGCGCTCGTTAGCATTTATTTAGCATTTTCTATGGGCCTTTACATGTACTTCTTAGCATTGCTAACCTTCAGATTACAGAGTATCAGTTTGGTTTGAGAACAGCTCCCCTTGTGTTCAGCGCCGGTATTAACGAATATCCCGGTTTGGCACAAGGTCATTATGAAGGGATGACAATCTGGATACCGCCCAAGCCTACTTTGCTCACTTTAGGATCATCTCGTACTCTCTCTGGAGAGAGATGGACAAACACATTTCTGTTTAAAAAGTGTACTCTGGACTTGGAGCTTTACTTTTTTACTAGTAGGTCTCTCTGAGTCATCTCTATTCATCAAATGAAGTGACGCAAAGAGGAGCTCAGATTTTTCTCTGGCACAGTAAAACAAAGGCCGGTTCTCCCCGACATACAATGAAACATCAAAACATTGAATCAAATCAAAAGTTATTTGTCACATGCTTTGTAAACAACAGGTGTAGACTAACAGTGAAATGGTTACTTCCGGGCCCTTCCCAACAACACAGAGAGAAATAAAGAGAAATAATAGAAAAATAAAGAATAAAGGCACAATGAGTAACGCTAACTTGGCTATATTACAGTCATGGCCAAGTTTTGAGAATGACACAAATATTCATTTCCACAAAGTTTGCTGCTACAGTGTCTTTCGATATTTTTGGAATACTGAAGTATAATTACAAGCATTTCATAATTATAAGCATTGCATAATGCCTTATGGCAAGGTGCTCCGTCATGCTGGAAAAGGCATTGTTCGTCACCAAACTGTTCCTGGATGGTTGGGAGAAGTTGCTCTCGGAGGATGTGTTGGTTCCATTCTTTATTCATGGCTGTGTTCTTCGGCAAAATCGTGAGTGAGCCCACTCCCTTAGCTGAGATGCAACCCCACACATGAATGGTCTCAGGATACTTTTCTGTTGGCATGACACAGGACTGATGGTAGCGCTCACCTTGTCTTTTCTGAACAAGCTTTTTTCCAGATGCCCCAAACAATCGGAAAGGGGATTCATCAGAGAAAATGACTTTACCCCAGTCCTCAGCAGTCCAATCCCTGTACCTTTTACAGAATATCAGTCTGTCCCTGATGTTTTTCCTGGAAAGAAGTGCCTTCTTTGCTGCCATTCTTGACACCAGGCCATCCTCCAAAAGTCTTCAGCTCACTGTGCGTGCAGATGCACTCACACCTGCCTGCTTCCATTACTGAGCAAGCTCTGTACTGGTATTGTCCCAATCCCGCAGTTGAATCAACTTTAGGAGACGGTCCTGGTGCTTGCTGGACTTTCTTGGGTGCCCTGAAGCCTTCTTCACAACAATTGAACCGCTCTCCTTGAAGTTCTTGATGATCCGATAAATGGTTAATTTTGGTGCAATCTTACTGGCAGCAATATCCTTGCCTGTGAAGCCCTTTTTGTGCAAAGCAATGACGACGGCATGTGTTCCCTTGCAGGCAACCATGGCTGACAGAGGAAGAACAATGATTCCAGGCACCACCTTCCTTTTGAAGCTTCCAGTCTGTTATTCAAACTCAATCAGCATGACAGAGTGATCTCCAGCCTTGTCCTCGTCAACACTCACACCTGTGTTAATGAGAGAATCACTGACATGATGTCAGCTGGTGTTTTTGTGGCAGGGCTGAAATGCAGTGGAAATGTTTTGGGGGGGATTCAGTTCATTTGCATGGCAAAGAGGGACTTTGCAATTAATTGCAATTCATCTGATCACTCTTCATGGCATTCTGGAGAAAATGCAAATTGACATCCTACAAACTGAGGCAGCAGACTTTGTTAAAATGTATATTTGTGTCATTCTCAAAACTTTTGGCCACGACTGTACATGGGGTACCAGTACCGAGTTGATGTGCAGGGGTACAAGGTAATTGAGGTAGAAATGTACATATAAAGTGACTTGGCAACAGGATAGATGCTAAACAGTAACAGAAACATATGTGATGAGTCAAAAGAGTTAGTTCAAAAGGGTCAATGCAGATGGTTAAATAGTTAACATGTCTACGACTGGGGTTCCGCTAGCCCCGCAACAGCCAGTGAAAGTGCAGGGCGCCAAATTGAAAGCAACAAAAATCTCATAATTAAAATTCCTCAAGCATACAAATATTTCACACCATTTTAAAGATACAATTCTCGTTAATCCAGCCACAGTGTCTGATTTCAAAAAGGATTTACACACAAAATCATCACAAACGATTATGTTAGGTCACCACCAAGCCACAGAAAAACACAGCCATTTTTTTCAGCCAAAGAGAGGAGTCACAAAAAGCAGAAATAGAGATAAAATGAATCACTAACCTTTGATGATCTTCATCAGATGACACTCATAGGACTTCATGTTACACAATACATGTATGTTTTGTTTGATAAAGTTCATATTTATATAAAACAATCTGAGTTTACATTGGCGCTTTACGTTCAGTAGTTCTAAAACATGCGGTGATTGTGTAGAGAGCCACATTAATTCACAGAAATACTCATAATAAACATTGATAAAGATACGACTATTATACATGGAACTTTAGATAAACCTCTCCTTAATGCAACCACTGTGTCAGATTTCCAAAAAACTGTACGGAGAAAGCAAACCATGCAATAATCTGAGTACAGCCTTTAGACAACAAAGCAGCCAAAAAGATACCCACCATATTGGGTAGTCAACATTGCTCAGAAATAGCATTTGAAATATTCACTTACTTTTGATTATCTTCATCAGAATGCACTCCCAGGAATCCCAGTTCCACCATAAATGTTTTGATTTGTTCGATAATGTCCATCAGTCATGTCCAAATATCTTCTTTTGTTAGGGCATTTGGTAAACAAATCCAAAGCGCGTTCAGGTTGAATGTCGGACGAAAAGTTCAAAAAGTTCCATTACAGCCCGTAGAAACATGCCAAACTAAGTATGGAATCAATCTTTAGGATGTTTTTAAGATAAAACTTAATTAATGTTCCAACCGGACAATTCCTTTGTCTGTACAAATGAAGTGGAAAGTAGCTACCTTTCACGTGAGCGCGCCAGACCGAGGCTGTGGCACTCTGCCAGACCACTCACTCAAAGAGCACTTAGAGTAGAATCCTCAAAACAGGTTCTAAATACTGTTGACATCTAGTGGAAGCCTTGGGAAGTGAAACATAACTAATATCCCATGGTATCTTCAATGGGGCCTGAGTTGAAATACTACAAACCTCAGATCTCCCACTTCCTGGTTGGATTTTTTTCTCAGGTTTTTGCCTGCCATATGAGTTCTGTTATACTCACAGACATCATTCAAACAGTTTTAGAAACTTCGGAGTGTTTTCTATCCAAATATACTAATTATATGCATATTCTAGCTTTTACGGCGGAGTAGCAGGCAACTTAATTTGGGCACGTTTTTCATCCAAGCTACCCAATACTGCCCCCTGCCCCAAAGAAGTTAACCAATAGCTAACCGGACTAACTATTTAGCAGTCGTATGGCTTGGGGTAGAAGCTGTTCAGAGTCCTGTTGGTTCCAGACTTGGTGCATCGATACTGCTTGCCATGCTGTAGCAGAGATAACAGTCTATGACATGAGTCTTTGACAATTTTCTGGGCCTTCCTCTGACACCACCTGGTACAGAGGTCCTGGATGGCATGGAGCTTGGCCCTAGTTATGTACAGGGACGTAGGCACTACTCTCTGTAGCACCTTGCAGTCGGATGCTAAGCAGTTGCCATACCAAGCAGTGATGCAGCCAGTCAAGATGCTCTCAGTGGTGCAGCTGGTTAACTTTTTGAGGATAGGAGGGCTCATGCTGAATCTTTTCAGCCTCCTGAAGGGGAAGGTTGTCGTGCCCTCTTTACAACTGTGTTGGTGTGTGTGCACCATTATAATTCTTTGGTGATGTGAACACCAAGGAACTTGAAACTCTTGATCTACTCCACTACAGTCCCATAGATGTGGATGGGGGCGTAGTCTATGATCAGCTCCTTTGTCTTGCTGACGTGGAGGAAGAGGTTGTTGTCCTGGCACCAGACTGTCAGGTCTCTGACCTTCTCCCTGTAGGCTGTGTCATTGTCGGCAATCAGGACTTCCACCGTTGTGTCGTCTGCTAAACTTAATGATGGTGTTGGAGTTTTGAGGGGCCCCTGTATCGAGAGTCTGCTTGACTGGTGTGTTGTTGACTACTCTCACCACCTGGGGCATCATAGGGTCCTACGTGAGGATATTGGAGGGCACTACAGTGTTGAATACTGAGCTGTACTCAATGAACAGCATTCTCATGTTGGTGTTCCTTTTGTCCAGGTGGGAAATTGCAGTGTAGTGTGCAATAGAGATTGCATCATCGGTGGATCTGATGGGGTGAAATTAAAATTGGAGTGGGTCCAGGGTGGCTGGGATGATGTTGTTGATGTGAGTCATGACCAGCCTTTCAAAGCACTTCATAGTCATTTAGACAGGTTACCTTGACGTTATTGGGCATGTGGACTCTGGTGGTCGGCTTGAAACATGTAGATATTACAGACTGGGTCAGGAGAGGTTATAAATGTTGGTGAATACACTTGCCAGCTGGTCAGCGCATGCTCTGAGAATGCGTCCTGGTAATTTGTCAAGCCCTGCTGCCTTGTGAATGTTAACCTGTTTAAAGGTCTTACTTACATTGGCTGCGGATAGAGTGATCACACTGTCGTCCGGATCAACTGGTGTTCTCATGCATGGTTCAGTGTTGCTAGCCTCAAAGCGAGCATAGAAGCTATTTAGCTCGTCACTGGACAGCCCACAGCTGGGTTTCCCTTTGTAATCCGTGATGGTTTGCAAGCCCTACCACATTTTCTTGTTTGCTTATGGCCCTATACAGCTTGTTGAGTGCGATCTTAGTGCCAGCATCGGTTTGTGGTGGTAAATAGAAAGCTACAAAATAGTAGAAAAATCTCTTAGTAAATATAATTGTGCTGGAGGGAATAGTGGACGTTTTATGCTCTCCTGACCAATTGTGCTATTTTGTGTCTTTTTTTGACTGCACTTATTTTTTTTGTACATGATGCTTCAGCCATCATTTCGTATGACCAAAAATAGCTTTTGGACATCAGAACAGCTATCACGAACCTCGATTTGGACAAGGACTTCTACTTCAATGAGTTGGAGGCGAAAGACACATTGATTATCCTGGACCAGGCCCAAATCCCTGACAATCGAATAAGGAGGAGTCGGAGCTATAAAGGCCGGCATGTGGGATACGTGACGAGAATACGTCAGAGAGTGATTTAATCGCCTCTACCCTCCGTTCTATTGGCAAATGTGCAATCACTGGAGTATGAACTGGATGAGCTCCGTTCGAGACTATCCTATCAATGTTACTGTTGCTGTTGGATGAAAAGATCTCATCTCCAAAACAGACACTTTTCAGGAAATTGAAAAAAAAACAGCCATATTTTGCCATTCACAAACATACAATTAGCTTCAGAAGCTATTTTGAATAAATGGTCTTGGTCTTACAGTCATGAAATATTCAGAGTACATTGAGGGGAGTGACTTCCTAAAACTTTTATCTGGGCCTGTATTCATAATGCCTCTCAGACTATGAGTGCTGAGCTAGGATCAGTTTAGTATTTTTTTTTTATAAGATTACATGGACCTGATCCTAGATCAGCACTCCTACTGTGATGCTTTGTGGATATGACCCTGTTCTCTCTCCAGATTGATGTGTTGCTTCTTTGGCGCTGCTAGGTTCACCCCAGACAGGCATAGTCAGAGGGGAGTACTAGAGGCAGGCATGGTTAAAAGATGAAAAAGAAGCTTTATTTCTCTCCTCGTCATTGTCCAAAGCTGCCAGGGTGAGATCATGGAGGCTGTCTCGGAGCAGTGTGTGTTATCTTATCTTATGTTGTCTGTGTCTGTCTGTGTGTGTCTGTGTGTGTGTGTGTGTGTGTGTGTGTGTGTGTGTGTGTGTGTCTATGAGTGTGTGTGTGTGCAGTGCCTCCAGAAAGTATACACACCACTTTACTTTTTCACATTTTGTTACAGCCTGAATTTTAAATGGATTTTAAATTGAGATTTTGTGTCACTGATCTACACACAATAGCCCATAATGTCAAAATGGGATTTTGTTTGTAGAAAATGTTTGAAATTAATAAAAAATGAAAAGCTGAAATGTCTTGAGTCAATAAGTATTCAACCCCTTTGTTATGACAAGCCTAAATAAGTTCAGAAGTGAAAGTGTCCTTAACAAATAATATAAGTTGAATGGACACATTCTGTGTTCAATAATAGTGGTTAACATGATTTTTGAATGACTACCCCATCTCTGTACCCTACACATATCTGTAAGGTCCCTCAGTCGAGTAGTGCACAGATTTCAAGCACAGATTCAACCAGGGAGGTTTTTCAATACCTTGCAAAGAAGATCACCGATTGGTAGATATGTAAAAAATAAAAAAGCAGATGATGAATATTCCTTTGAGCAAGGTGAAGTTATTAATTATGCTTTGGATGGTGTATCAATACACCCAGTCACTACAAAGATACAGGCGTCCTTCCTAACTCAGTTGCCGGAGAGGAAGGAAACTGCTCAGGAATTTCACCATGAGGCCATGATCACCATGATTTTAAAAGCTTCATGATTGTGATGTGAGAAAACAGAGGATGGATCAACAACATGGAAGTTACTCCACAATACTAACCTAATTGACAGAGTGAAAAGCCTATAGAAAATAAAAATATTCCAAAACATGCATCCTGTTTGCAACAAAGAAATTAATATTTTGTCCTGAATACAAAGCATTATGATTGTGGCAAATCCAACACAACACATACTTAGTTAATCCAGATATAGGCCTATTAGTGTTTTATTTTTAATTTCAGTCAGTATTTTGTTTGACAGTCAAATCCAAAATGACATTTTAATACGTCTTTATAACTCAACAAAATGTTGAAAAAGTCAATGGGTGTGGAATACTTTCTGAAGGCACTGTATACTTTTCTCCACATGGCTTGAGGCTATCTCACACACCTGTTTGTATTTTATTTTCTCTTCCTCTACCAATGAAGCCTTAGGGTACACTATACCATAGTGTAAAAAAAAGATGTTGATTCAATGTACAATTGTAAGCAGGGGGGACAACTTTGGTTTTAGAACTGGGGGGACATAATTATTATAACTTTTTTTGTAGGATAAACACTCCAAAGCCTACCCGACCCGCTCGGAGGCGTCTGCATGGTCCTAAAGCACACCCCTGCCTTGTTTTGTATCGCATGCCATTGACAAAAATGGAATTTCAGAATGTGGGGGGGCACATGATGCCCTCGTCCCCTGTGAAAGTTGCGCCCCTGAACTTTTCACACAAATACTTTTTGTTGTGAGGTTGTGCAACAAGAACATGTTGTGATCAAACTCACAATCCTGTGAGTTCAAAACTTAGAATTTTCAAATTTAAATTGCTATACAAAATTCTTGCAACCAAAATAATGTTATATTTATGAGGAGGCATAGTCTTTAGATCATTTATTTTGGTATTGTCCATATGTAGCTAGTTTTTGGTCACAGGTATGGCTGAAGAATTGCAACATTTGCCTAGAACTAATGCTGCAGATAGCAATACTGGGTGATATGAAAAGCCATAGTCAATCAATCAATAATATAATAATTATTTTAGCAAAAATGTATTTTTTAATTTACAATCTGTAGAAGCTATGAGAATAGAAACGCTCAATACTTTTGTGAAGCATCACTGCACAGTTTAAAAATATATGGCAAATAGAAATCCAAAATGGCTGGTGTTAAGAGATAGATGGGAGGGGTTGAATGGAGCTGAAGGGTGGGACTAATAACAAGATAAACAATGTGAAACGTACAGGGTCTGTAAAATGTATATAGGTTCAGAACTTTTGTAAAATAGCACAGTTACACATATACATCAAACTGGATGGACATCAGAAATAGAGGAAGGACTAAAAACAAACAAAACATAACGATTGTAAAATAGATTGTGTCTGTAAAATATGTATAAGATATATAAACTGAAGGTAGAAGCCGAAGTGTTTATTGGTTCTCCAATTGGGGGAAGGGTGGTAGGGTTTGCGGGGAATAATAAAGGTATATTCTAAAAAAAAGTATGTGTGTCTATATAGGTATGTGTATGTATATACTGTATGTGTTCATGTATGCATGCGTGTATGTATATGGATATATTTACCCCAAAAAATATATGGGGGAGTGGAAATGACACAGATAATTACATTGATGGAAGCAACATTCACAATTCACACAATGTTAAGCTGATCCACCCCTAAAAAGACAAAAAAAAAGAAAAACAAAACCCTCACTATCCTGTTGCAGCTGGTTGCCTTACAATTGGAGAGTTAGAGTTAGAAAATGTCATCACTTCACAATGAGACAATAATACAAAATACAGATTTTTTTTTAAACCACACACACACACACACACACACATCCTCAAATGGAGTTTGGAGCCGCTAAAAACAATCACGGTCAAACATGGTACCTGCGTAATCTATAATACACTGAACAAAAATATAAACGCAACACGCAACAATTTCAAAGGTTTTACTGAGTTACAGTTCATAGAAGGAAATCAGTCAATTGAAATAAATTCTTTAGGCCCTTATTTATGGATTTCACATGACTGGGAATACAGACATGCACCTGTTGGTCACAGATACCTTTTTAAAAAACAGTCTTGTGTGACAACCATTTGCTTCACGCAGCATGACACAGTTCCTTCGTATAGAGTTGGAATGTTGTCCCACTCTGTTGCACATGTCGATCCAGAGCATCCCAAACACACTCAATGGGTGACATGTCTGGTGAGTATGCAGGCCATGGAAGAGCTGGTACATTTTCAGCTTCCAGGAATTGTGTATAGATCATTGCGACATGAGGCTGTGCATTATCATGCTAAAATATGAGGTGATGGCGGGGGATAAATGGCACGACAATGGGCCTCAGGATCTCGTCACGGTATCTCTGTGCATTCAAATTGCCATCGATAAAATACAATTGTGTTCGTTGTCCATAGCTTTTGCCGGCCCATACCATACCCCCAGCGCCACCATGGGGCACTCTGGTCACAACGTTGACATCAGTAAACCGCTCGCCATACTCGCTGTCTGCCATTTTATTGTCCCCAGTACAAGGTGCACCTGTGTAAATATGTTTTTTTTTGTACAGTGCAAGCTGTGTGACTATGTGGAGTATTTTTGATATTGCTTTTATTCAGGCCAGTCGTTCAGCAGACATTGTTATCCGCTAGATATACTTGAAAATACTGTGTTAAGTACACAGAGATAACACCATAGAGATCCTATAAAACGTACATGGATAATACCCACAACCCAATACACAATTCCATTCCTGTTTGTTTCTGCTGCTCCCAAGTACTTCTGTTGCTCCCCAGTTATATATAATTAATCTGAAAAACCATGCCATGTGAAGCGGTCACCCCTATTCTAACTAGCTTAGCCCACTAGGCAAGCATACCAGAGTGCCTCAAAGCTACAATGAGCCAGCCAACCAGCCAGCTAGCCAGCTAGCCAGACTATCTGTATACTATCAGGGATGCTCTAGACCCCTGCAAGGTGCGAGGTGAACCGCACCTACGCCCCTTCGTCCTGCCGCTCTTCTTCCTGTCGGGCAACTAAAGGTCAGAAAGTCAAGGTGTACATTGAGAGGGAAGGAAGGAGAGAAAGAAATTGGAGGAAGAGAAAGAGAGAGAGAGAGACAGATGGAGAGACAGCTAGGGGTCAGAGAGGAGAGGTGGTGGGCGGTCTTTCTGCTGGACATGAAACAGCTCCCACGGCAACCACTTAATCCTGTCTGAGGGGTTCAACTGGAATGTCTCGGTGCGTGTGTGTCAAATCAACATCAAATCAAGTTGTATTGGTCACATACACATATTTAGCGGAAGTTATTGCGGGTGTAGCGAAATGCTTGTGTTCCTAGCTCAACAGTGCAGTAATATCTAATCATTTACAACAGTACACGGTCCAGAGCATGCACACACACACCCACACACTCCACGCCCAATCAGCAAGAAGCAGCCCAATCATAGAGGAGAATGGAGAAAAACAACATGACAGAGAAATGCAAAAGGCCATTGATCTGCTTCTTTAAGTGGTCCATGGGAAAAGAGGAGTAATCGATGGGGCAGCCCTGATCCACCCTCTCTCACACCCACCCACCTCCATCCCCTCTCCCTCTCCGTCCAAGTCCCAGGACACACACTCACATAATCACACACACACACATGGTCAAGGGCAGGAGGACAGGGAGCATCAGTGCCAGAGTCTCACACAATATTCCTCCCTAAAATCTGTCCAATCCCACTGTCCGAGAGAGAGAGCTAAAGAGAGCTCTAGAGCGAGAGAGAGTGTAAGCAAGCGAGAGATGGAGGGAGAGGGAGATCCATTTCCATTATTCCCAAGATGCAGATATTTAGCCTTTCGGTGAAATCCATTGTGTGGTAATCTCCTGCATAGAAGTGTCTGCTTATTGATGCCATTGTAGAGGACACTCTGTTTCCCTGTCTAACTGATGGGAGACCTTTATACTGAGACGTAATTGTGATGAGAGAGATGGCTGGATCGTGTTAAAGGCCCAGTGCAGTCAAAAACATGTATTTACCTGTGTTTCCACACTATGAGGCTGGAATAATACTGTGTAAAACCTGTTTGAAAAGACCACCTGAAATTTCAGTCTGTTTTGGTGGAATGGAGTTTTGGCCTTCCATGGTGACGTCATTATTTAATAGGCCAATAAGAAAGAGAGATTCAAACCTCTCTGCCAATAACAGCTCATTTTCACTTTTCTCCTCCCCACTCAAACTACTCCCAGACAATTCTTGCTAGAGGAAACGCTCTTTGCTAAGAAGCTATTTTTGTTTATTTTTTTACCATTTTACAGTTTTTTCCAACTGCTTACACACAAAATCTTTTCATGTCACACGATTTTTGAAACCTCTCACTCAAAGTGCAAAACTACACACCAAATATCCAAAACCATAAGCTATTTCTCAGCCTTTGACTCAGTTGTCAATTGCAATAAACACTTTTTTCAAAACACTACATACAATTCTCTACCTAAAACACACAAATCTAACAGGAAGTGACTTGCTTTCCTTTTCCAAACACAACCAATCAAAATGCTACACTTATTCACCAGGTCACACACACACACACTCCTCACATGTGCAAACACTAATAGCTTAACTGATCACTAACCAATCACTGCTTTACTGTAGTATAGGCCTATAAATAGGTCAAAGGTCAGATTGCCTGTTTTGAACAATGGATGCCAACAATGGACAGAGAGCAAGAGGAGTAGGAGGGAGAGGAAGAGGAAGAAGAGGACGAGGACAAAGAAGAAAATGAAGGAGAGCCATCTCTGATGAGATTAGGGCAACACTTGTTGATCATGTGATCAACCACCGTTTGACCATGAGAGAGGCACATCCTCCATCACTATGCCACACTGGGTCCGTACAACACCGGCCATATGCTCACTTTTCTGGATGCAATTTACACAATGCTTGTCCCTGATCCAGATCAGGAGCCTGCTAGATTTGTGGTTTTATGGGACAATGTTAGTTTTCACCGGGCTGTTCTGGTCCAAAACTGGTTTGCCACCCATCCACAATTTGTAGTTTTGTACCTACCCCCATATTCACCTTTTCTAAATCCCATAGAGGAATTCTTCTCAGCCTGGCGCTGGAAAGTGTATGATTGCCAACCCTATGCCCGCATGCCGCTTCTCCAGGCAATGGAGGAAGCATGTGGGGACATAGAGGTTGCCTCTGTCCAAGGTTGGATACGCCATGCTAGGAGATACTTCCCTCAATGTTTGGCAAGAGAAAACCTATCTTGTGATGTGGACGAAGTCTTGTGGCCAGACCCAGGCCAGACCCCCCCCCCCCCCCCCCTACCAATTCCTGGACTGCCCCCCGGGACCCCACACACACAATTGTGTTCTTTACTGTATTCTAAAGAATATACTTTTGGTTTACATATGTTTATGGTTTTGTTGTATGCTACTGTATACAACAGTAATGTTTGGTCTAATAAATATTTTCTGTTTCTACATTGTATTGGTGTTTACAGTGTACTTGTTACCCCTCTCAGCAGATGACTTTCACTGTAGAACATTGTATTGAAATGTAGATATAAGCCTATGAAAGACCAAAGAGCTTTAGATTTAGAACAACAGTGTTGACATGGTATATCCAAAAAATGTACTATTATGAAAGCAGTGTTTGTCATTTGATGCAAATGCTTCATTCTGACATGTGTTTATGGCATTTTGAATGCAGTGTTACATTTTGAAGGAGATGTGAGGCATTTTGCATTTTGTGTGTGCAGTTTGGGGAATTGTGTGTAGAGATTTGAAAAAAAGGAGACAGTTTTGAAAAAGTGTGTAAGCAGTTGGAAAAAGCTGTAATTGAAAACAATCACAGTAAGTTACTTCATTGTTACCCAGGAATAATTTGATATTGAGATAAAAAATAGCTGCGTTGGACCTTTAATAACCAGCTCATCCTCCCTGCTCGTGTGTGTCTGTGTGTGTATGCGTGTGTGTGTGTGTGTGTGTGTGCATGTGTGCGTGTGTGTGTGTGTGCATGTGTGTGCATGTGTGCGTGCGTGCGTGTGTGTGTGTGTGTGTGTGTGTGTGTGTGCACAGGAGTGCGTGTGTGTGTGTGTGTGTGTGTGTGTGTGCGCGTGTGTGTGTGTGTGTGTGTGTGTGTGTGCATGTGTGTGCATGTGTGCGTGTGTGTGTGTGTGTGAATGAGTGCGTGTGTGTGTGTGTGTGTGTGTGTGTGTGTGTGTGTGTGTGTGTGTGTGTGTGTGTGTGTGTGTGTGTGTGTGTGCGCATGTGTGTGTGCATGTGTGTGTGTGTGTGTGTGTGTGTGTGTGTGCGCGTGTGTGTGTGCATGCAGGTGCGTGCATGTGAGTGTGTGTGACTGATAAAGCAAGCCTGGCTTAACAATTTCTTGCCCCTTCTCTCCATCCTTCCCTTTCTTCCCTCTCTCTCCATCATCTCTCCCTCTTCTAACAGTATTAAGTGTTGAAGCAGGACCTGCTTATATTATGAATCTGATAATAAGGATTTTGTGCCAGGTCCACCTCTAGTCCTGCATTAGTTACTTGTAGGTGACACACACAAAGTGCACACGCTCGCGCTCACACACACACATGCACGCACACGCTCACTCTATCCAGTTCACGTTGTCCACAATAATGACATCTAGCCTGGGCCCTTCACTCTTTCTCAATGTGTCTAAAAATGTGTGTGTCCAGGCATTGAATGTGACAGAAAAGTCTGTTTTTAAAAGGAGCGCTCAGTGTGGGGTCTCAAATCTGTACCCCGGCGTTATCGTGTGTTGAACAAGGAGTGTGTGTTTGTGTGTGTCACTGCATGAGAAGACAAGTTTCTGGGTTGAAAATTCCAGATCACTTTTCGGGAAGTTATTAATGGCATGTCACACATACACGCTTCGGCACACCCTGCATGAACATTGGGAAATGAACAGATTGGTGTTCAGACGACTTGAAGGGCTCTGTAAACCCAGCATGATCGGGTTGAGTATTCACAAAAAACTTACCCGGGAATGAACAGCGTCTCAAGTTGCCTGACGTGAACTGCAGGGAACGCACACTGTTATGTGTGTGTGCATGTCTGAAAAACTCCTGATCTCTCTCTTCCCGACCAGATTTAAACTCCTGTAAACCTACATTACTAACTCTCCCACCTCATATAAATGCCTGAAAATGTTGCTGTGAGGAAGGCATCAGGGCATGCGTACTAGGTGATGAAAATGCTAGCTGGAAAATGCAGTCTGATATTATTTGCTAATTTGCTACCCAAGCTGCCGTTGTAAACACTAAAACAATCTTTAGGCTGGTTACAAAAGATATCGTTACTCTATGTTGTTACTATCAAGCATCCACATGACAAACTGTGGTTTCCCATACTGGACAAACTGGTGAAACACTGCATTGAGCTAGCAGCGTTAACGTTAGGCTATGCAATTCTAAAGACCCCAAGGAATCAGGCGACTTCCTAGTGGCGATCGTAGACTGCAGTCAAATAAGCCATAGAATAATAACTTTGTAAGGAAAGTTTTTTTTTTTTTTAAATAGAGGCATACAAAAAAAAATAAACGTGACAGTGTGTGAATGATAAATAACTAGGCAAATGGCAAACATTGGTTGAGTAACAGAGTAAGAGGCTACAAAAGAGGACTTTAATTCCCATGCAATGTTCCAAAAATAAGACTACTTCACTGTCAGTTTTGTCTTCTGTTGTTTTTGGTATAACAGCGAAGCAATATTGTTGCCGTCCTAGGTCCATTCACTACCCATAAAGCATAATAAGAACTTTTATTATTAAGAAACATTTTTAAAAAATGAGAAAAATCCAGTTATGTGATATAGTATTTTGGCCATATTGCCCAGCCCTAGATGCACATGGTGTACAACCAGGGCTCTCCAACAATGCACCTGGAGAGCTAACTTCCTGTAGGTTTTCAATCAAACCCCAGTTGTGACTAACCTGATTCAGTTTTTCAACCAGTTAATTATTATTATTATATATATATTATTATTATTATATATATATTTTTTTGCAAATAAATTCATTAAAAATCCTACAATGTGATTTTCTGGAATTTTTTTTCTCATTTTGTCTGTCATAGTTGATGTGTACCTATGATGAAAATCACAGGCCTCTCATCTTTTTAACAATTGGTGGCTGACTAAATACTAAGTCAGTGTATACCAGTGTTTAAGCCTACGCAAGGTCAATGACGACCAGCAAAAGGCGCTGTAGAGATCACAATGATGTATTAGACGTTTTTGATTGGTAATGAACCTCAGGGTAGTTGTTGAGGCCTGCATATATAGATCATCACTCAAATCTAAAGCCGCCAGTAATGTACAGTTGAAGTCGGAAGTTTACATACACTTTGGTTGGAGTCATTAAAACTCGTTTAAGTCATTTTTCCAACAATTGTTTACAGACAGATTATTTCACTTGTAATTCACTGTATCACAATTCCAGACAGTCAGAAGTTTACATACACCAAGTTGACTGTGCTTTTAAACAGCTTGGAAAATTCCCAAAAAATATGTTATGGCTTTAGAAGCTTCTGGTAGGCTAATTGACATCATTTGAGTGAATTGGAGGTGTACTTGTGGATGTATTTCAAGGCCTACCTTCAAACTCTGTGCCTCTTTGCTTGACATCATGGGAAAATCAAAAGAAATCAGCCCTCAGAAAAAAAATTATTGACCTCCACAAGTCTGTTTTATCCTTGGGAGCAATTTCCAAACACCTGAAGGTACCATGTTCATCTGTACAAACAATAGTACGCAAGTATAAACATCATGGGACCAAGCAGCTGTCATACCACTCAGGAAGGAGACGCGTTCTGTTTCCTAGAGATGTAACGTATTTTGGTGCTAAAAGTGCAAATCAATCCCAGAACAACAGCAAAGGATATTGTGAAGATGCTTGAGGAAACAGGTACAAAAGTATCTATATCCACAGTAAAACGAGTCCTATATCGACATAACCTGAAAGGCCACTCAGCAAGCAAGAAGCCACTGCTCCAAAACCGCCATAAAAAAGCCAGACTACGGTTTGCAACTGCACATGGGGACAAAGATCGTACTTTTTGGAGAAATGTCCTCTGGTCTGATGAAACAAAAATAGAACTGTTTGGCCATAATGACCATCTTTATGTTTGGAGGAAAAAGGGGGAGGCTTGCAAGCCGAAGAACACCATCCCAACCGTGAAGCACGGTGGTTGCAGCATCATGTTATGGGGTTGTTTTGCTGCAGGAGGAACTGGTGCACTTTACAAAATAGATGGCATTGAGGAAGGAAAATTATGTGGATATATTGAAGCAACATCTCAAGACATCAGTCAGGAAGTTAAAGCTTGGTTGCGAATGTGTCCTCCAAATGGACAATGACCCCAAGCATACTTCCAAAGTTGTGGCAAAATGGCTTAAGGACAACAAAGTCAAGGTATTGGAGTGGAGTGGAGATCACAAAGCCCTGACCTTAATCCAATAGAAAATTGTGGGCAGAACTGAAAAAGTGTGTGCGAGCAAGGAGGCCTACAAACCCAGACTCAGTTACAACAATTCTGTCAGGAGGAATGGGCCAAAATTCACCCAACTTATTGTGGAAAGTGTGTGGAAGGCTATCCGAAACGTTTGACTCAAGTTAAACAATGTAAAGGCAATGCTACCAAATATTAATTGAGTGTATTTAAACTTCTGACCCACCGGGAATGTGATGAAAGAAATAAAAGCTGAAATAAATCATTCTCTCTACTATTACTCTGACATTTAACATAAAGTTTTGATCCTAACTAACCTAAAACAGGGAATTTGTACTGGGATTAACTGTCAGGATTTGTGAAAAACTGAGTTTAAATGTATTTGGCTAAGGTGTATGTAAACTTCTGACTTCAACTGTACATCGTACCAGCACCTTCTTTCTTGGCCTCCAAGGAAAAACAGGCCTTATGCCGGTAATAAAAACCTATTTTCAGCTTGAGCTTCCTTATTAAGTTCTCCACATGAACAGTGAAGCTCAGCTTGTCATCCACCCACACTCCCAAATATTTGTAGTCTTTGACTTGCTCTATAGTATGTTCAACCAATGTTGCAATGACATGATTATTAACATGCCTGGCATTAGAAAATCCCATGCATTTTTTTTTCCCGAATTCAGAACCAGCTTCAAATCATAAAGATTCTGTGGTAATGGTGTCAAATGGTCTTTTCAAATGCTAAAGATAAACTACTACAACTTTAGTAAAGAACAGTATCATCTGCATAAAAATGAACACCCACTGTCTCAATATGATCCCCAATGTTGTTGTACAAAATTAACATTTTGGTAGGCTGCCTACTAACTAAGGACTCCAGTAACTTAGACAGTTTTGATAGTTGCCAAGTAGCGAAGGATCTCCACCTTTCAGGAGAGGCTTTACAAAAGCAGATTTCTATAACTTGGGGATTTCCTTACCATCAAGCGGAGGTTAAAAATATTACGGGGAGCAATGATGTCTGCAGCTAAGTGTAGTAGGCGGGGGTCTAGATCATCAGAGCCGGGGATTTCTCCCTATCAATTTCTTTCAGGGCTTTGCGCACATCTGAAACAGAGAAGGGTGAGAAGGAAAACCTGGCGAAGGAGTGCACAGGGGTGTCAGGTAAATTCACAGGGGGCTCACTTAGACCTTTAAGCTTTTCAAATAAACTGCCTGCATCTAGAAAATGCTGATTTAAGGCTTTCAGAATAGAGGTTCTCTCAGTGTCTACCAACAATTGTTTAGGAAGCGGTGTATCTTTTTTGCACTCCAAACCTTTCACTACTTGCCAAAATTTGGTGGGATTATTTAAATGATCTGAAATAGATTTAAGGTAGTGGTCTGCTTTCAGTTTTCGGTTCATAGCCACACCCAGATTTCAAAGACATTTAAAAGCCATCCAATCATCCGCCGAACCAGACCATCTTGCTTTAGCCCACATAGAATTTCATTCTATTATGATTGAAGTAAATTCATCAGTATACCAAGGGTTATCTCTGCCCTTAATCCTGAATTTTTTGAAAGGGGCATGCCTATTGCACACAACCTGGAATGCGTTGTGGAAGTAAGAAAAGGCTGATTCAACATCAGTGATTAATTGTATTCTATTCCATTCAATGCTAAATACATCACGTAAAAAACCTTGAATATCAAACTGCTTCCAGTTTCTTTAACTAAATGACACGTGGAGATCGCTTAGGAATTTTGCCAACTCTCACATAGGCAATAGCACAGTGATCACTTATGCTATTTGCAAAAATACCAGAAGCATTAAAATGATGAGGAGCATTGGTTAAGGTCAAATCAATCAAGGAGGATTTCAGAGGATACTTTGCATTCAACCTAGATACGCTGTTGACAATCTGTCTGAGATTACAGGGATTTCATAGAATTTTGAGTTGATCAGAGCTAGATTTAACCAATCCTGATTCAGATCACCCATCAAGACAAACTTAAGAGTTGACATGCTGTGATAACCAGTCTATAATAACACGATACAACAATATTTAAAGATGAGCCAAGGTTTAGGTTCAAAGACAGATATTCAAATTGCTTAGGTTTAGTAACAGAAGTCAGAACGACTGCAGAGAACTTTTCTTTTACGTATACAGCAACATCACCACCCTTAGATTTACCATCTGCACGAAAAACGTCGAAACCCATTCATGCCAATATTTTTGTATTGTAATTGATTTTTTGAGCCTGGTTTTCAGAAAGCATACATATGTCATGGTCGGCAGTTTTTATCCATATATTCACAAAATCAAGCTTTGGCAGAAGACGTCTTATGCATAAACTTCAGGCCACACTGACTACTTCATTCGGTAGGGGCAAAAATGACTGGATTAGACTGCACATTTCCAGACAGTAGAAGCAGCAAGATAATGGCAAGTCTAGATCGGGGGTTACAACATTCGGATTTACAGACAGCACTTGAATGACAAGCCACAGTCACAAGAGTCTTTAACGCCACATTTTTTTCACGAGATGTGCAAAGTCCAGAAACGTGGTTAAGCACCAAGAGAACAGTCTTGACATGTAAGCGCAAGAGTCCAAATTCTCCCATGTTGTTTTGGGGCGAAATGTGCAGAGTTATCGCATGCATTTACAGAGCAAGCGTGTGGTTTCTCCCAAGGCACGAGGGAGAAACAGTCATATATATCTCTTCATTCACAGAGCAAGGGGCTCTAAAAGTATCGGCAACATTGTAAAAGCCGAGGGTAGACAACAGCCAAATGAGCATCAGAGAGAGAGAGAGAAAACACAGCATTAAGCACATACAAAGTCAACAGAACAATCTAAGATATGTAGCTAACACAACGCTAAACACTAATATGGAATGAGCTACGACTTCACATAAAAGTGTTCCTAAATAATAATACAAACATAGGAAGAATCACGAATCAAATAATCCAACAGCAGATCAGCAAAAAGTCTGAGGTGAGAGAGAGAGAGAGAGAGAGAGAGACCGAAGGAGGAGGAGGAGGCCAAAGAGAGGCCCTCAACGAGGCAGACATCGAGGGCGAAGATAAAATGACCGTCTGTCGAAAACCATGACGGTGATACACTCGCTAACCAGAACGGTAATAAAGCTGCTCAAATCCAGACCAGAATGGATGGTCATGTAAAAGCACGGCGCTAAATGTTTGGTGGTAGCCTCTTCCAAGTTCATCTGATGTGAGGCGACTCTACGAAAAGCGGTCCATCGAAATATGAGAAATTACCGCTCACGTCAAAGTCTACAGGTTGGAAAATACCATGCAGTGTGTGTGTATGGGTGCATCCATGTGTGCGTCTGTATGTAAATGTCTCATTAGAGTGGGGCCCGGGGTGTCAGGGTCACCTGGGGGTCAACCGGCCCAAATTGGGATGATGTTGCCGTGGCAACCAGCTGGAAGGGACAGAGTGTGATCTGACCTGCTGGAGGGGCCATGTCACCTCCAGGCTGACACACACACACACACACACACACACACACACACACACACACACACACACACACACAGAATTGCACATTAACGCATGCACACAATCACAGATGTGCACACACATACAGACGTACCACACATTTTCACTTGACCTCTCTCTCACACATGTAGAATGCACACATAATCACATCAGACACAGAGAGTCACACACACCCACATTGTCACTCTCCTTGTCCTCCCATACGTCATATCTGGCTGTGTTATTCTTGGAAAGCAGGGAATAAGGGAATGCTGTAGAATATTAAAGAGTAGAAGGACTGGGTCAGACAGACAGGCAGGCAGGCAGGCAGGCAGGCAGACAGACAGGGGCAACCATGTCCCTGCAATTTTGGGGGGGGGTTCTCTATCAACCAGTTTGTGCTCTCTTTAAGTGGGAAGAACAACTACACTATAAGAAAAATTGGTTCCAAAAAGGTTATTCGGCTGTCCTCAGGAGAACTCTTTTTGGATCCAGGTAAATCCCTATTTGGTTCCAGGTATAATCATTTTGGGTTCCATGTCAAACCCTCTGTGGAAAGGGTTTTACATGGAACCCAAAAAGGTTCTACCTGGAACCAAAAAGGGTTCTTCAAAGGGTTCTCCTACTGGGACAGCCGAAGAACCCTTTTAGGTTCTAGATAGCATTTTTCTAAGAGTGTACCCCTCTGTTCCCTGTCTTTCTCTACCTCCTCTCCTCCCTATATCTACTGTTATCTTCCCATCATTCATCCTGCCTTTTACCTCACCCTGAAGGTCTCTATCTTCTTAAATTTTATGCTCCAAGAATGTATCCTCTTTATTTTTATCCTCAACTCTCTCTCTCTCTCTTCCTTATATGTTGATACAGTAAATGTCTGTGTCTTTGTCTGTGCAGGTGAACGAGATTTACCATGACCACTCTCTGGGAGCCAGGATCAACGTGGTGCTAGTACGAATCATCATGCTTGGCTATGGGAAGGTAAAAGAGTGTTTTGTTCATGTTTTTTAGCCTAGATATCCTTTTTACAGGTTGTTTTGACTATAGAAAGAAAATCCATGTTCATAATCTACTTCAGGTTTGACTGAGCAGAGCCTCTGTTTTATGAACCTGTTCCTTGAAAAGTTGCAGCCATGTTATATTTTATGGAGCATTTTCTGCACCCCTACACACACACGCACACACACACACACGCACGCACACACAAACACACACGCACGCACACAATACACACACAATACACACACACACAATACACACACACAATACACACACACAATACACAATACACACACACACAATACACACACACAATACACACACACACAATACACACACACAATACACACACACACAATACACACACACACACACACACACACAACCCTCTCTGCACTCGACGAGGCCTTCAGCCTGTTATTCCAGTGGACTGAGCAAAAGAGGAACTAAAAGCATGTGGATCCCAGGGGAGGGTTTTCAAAGTCGCACGCCTTCACAGTTCATCACCGAAGCACATAGAAACACTGCCGTTATGCAACCGGCTTTTTCCCTGGTGGGGTGGAGCAAGGAATCATGGGAAGTCCAGACAAAGATAAACAATCAATGATAGCCTTCCCTCATTCATAAACAACCAGACAGACTGGCGGATGCTGCTCTGTAATTCTATCATCTATCTATCTTGATTAGATTAGAAGTTTAATAGTCACGTGTACAGGGTTGCAGGTGTAATTACAGGATACAGTGAAAATCTTAAGCTCTGAGCTCCAACAATGCATCCCAAAGTGAAATAAAAACAATACATGTAATAATAAAGAATATAAATAAATATAAATTAAATATACAACACTGTAACAATGGTAAATGTCCATTGGGGCAGGGACAGGGTAAATGTCTGTTGGGGGGGCAGGAAACGGGAGCAGGTAGCTGACTAGTGGTGGCTATTCAGCAGCCTGATGGTCTGGGGGTAGAAGCTATTAGCCAGTCTTCCAGTTTTTGCCATGATGCTCCTGTACTGCCTGCTTTTTAGTGATGGAAGTGGGGAGAACAGGCCATGGCTCAGGTGGCTGGGGTCCCTAATTATCTTCTTGGCCTTCCTGCGACCCCTGGTGTTGTAAGTGTCCTGGAGGGCAGTCAGTGTGCACCCAATGGTGCGTTTGGCTGAGCGTGCTGTCCGCGACAGTGGAGTTGACGTACCAATCTTTGATGAATC
Source organism: Oncorhynchus mykiss (assembly GCF_057628025.1). Lineage (NCBI taxonomy): Eukaryota > Metazoa > Chordata > Actinopteri > Salmoniformes > Salmonidae > Oncorhynchus > Oncorhynchus mykiss. Next base: position 5,910,409 of record NC_143035.1, on the reverse strand, counting down.
CCGACAGTATGCTCTCGATGGTGGTCCTGTATAACCCTATGAGGGCCCTCTGGGACAGATCACATTTCTTCAGCATCCTGAGGTTGAAGAGTCGTTGTTGTGCCTTCTTCACCAAAGGTATCCATGTGGTTTGACCATTTCAGCTGCTTAGAGATGTGTACGCCGAGGAACTTAAAGTTTTTGACTGTCTCCACAGCATCCCCGTGGATGGGGGCTTGCCCAGCCTTGTTCTTCCTGAAGTCCACAATCAGCTCCTTTGTTTTGCTGACGTTGAGGGAGAGGTTGTTTACCAGGCACCACATCAGAGTGCCTACCTCCTCCCTGTAGGCCGTCTCGTCATTGTTGGTAATCAGGCTCACTAATACTGTTGTGTCGTCAGAAAACTTGATGATGGAGTTGGAACTGTGTCCACGCAGTCGTGGGTATACAGGGAGTACAGGAGGGGACTGAGGACGCACCCTTGTGTTGAGAATCAGTGTCGAGGAGCTAATGTTGCCTACCTTTAGCAGCTGGGGGTGACCTGTCACGAAGTCTAGGACCCAGTTGCATAGGGATGAGTTCCCAGACCCAGGGCCGTGAGCTTTGTGGTGAGCTTAGATGGCGCTATGGTATTGAAGGCAGCGCTGTGGGATCTCGAGTGGCTTTTTGGTCTAAGGCACTGCATCTCAGTGCAAGAGGTGTCACTGCAGTCTTTGGTTCAAATCCAGGCTGCATCACATAGGACGGCGCACAATTGGCCCAGCATCATCTGGGTTTGGCCGGGGTAGGCCGTCATTGTAAATAAGAATATGTTCTTAACTTACTTGCCTGGTTAAATAAATACAATTTTAAAATAGTCGATGAACAAGCATCCTCATATGTGACTCACCACCTGGATTCAGTCTTATGTAGAAAAATTTGAATTTCTGTTTTTACATTGGATAAAAGTAGAGACTCAGAGCTACAAAATGGTATATCATACACTGAATTTAAGGAACAATGGCAAAGTAATTCTGCTTTGAATGTTGATAAACTTGTAAACTCACTTCTGAGAAAATGGCATTTTAGTGTTTCAGTGAGAGAGCTCTTCTTTGTCTACACCCATTCAGCATCGTTCACACCTTCTTAAGCTTTAGCCCCACCCATCTCCTTGCGTTCAGAGCACACACTTGACGCTCTGGCCGGTGATTAGTTTACCTCTGGATAACATGAAAACAGCCTAACCAGCTCTGCTGGCAACAATTTCATTATGCTTTTTTTGCCGACGTTTACTGACACCGGCCATATTCAACGGGTGTTCTACACTTTAGCTTAAGACATGTAGCTAAATACCTAGGTAAACAATTAACTTAGCTAGGTAAACAACATGTAAGATCACACATAGCACACCACCTAATGTTAGCTAGGGTGCCAGCCATCCAACGCTAGCTAACCATACACTTTAGCTTGAAATGAAACCACTTTCTGTCAAAATTAGAAACATGTACTGTAATATCTGAAAATGTAGCTAGCTATACTATCTTACCCATAATGGACATCTCCCTGTCACGGATCCATGCCACAAATGCCCTTAGTTTGAAGATGTAATCCAGAAACAGGTGTTTTCCCATCTCATTAGCTATCATAATCTAATTCCACTGATTTCTATCTATCTATCTATCTATCTATCTATCTATCTATCTATCTATCTATCTATCTATCTATCTATCTGTCTGTCTGTCTGTCTGTCTGTCTGTCTGTCTGTCTGTCTGTCTGTCTGTCTGTCTGTCTGTCTGTCTGTCTGTCTGTCTGTCTGTCTGTCTGTCTGTCTGTCTGTCTGTCTGTCTGTCTGTCGCACATGCATGTGTTTGTGATTGAGGAGGGACAACCCCACAGGGTGTTACTACCAATAGAGCATGGAACTGATACTCTATAGTATTCCAAACCTCTATATTGCATCATCTACTTTATATTCCCTTCGGTTGACACTATCTGGCCAAGCTGCAAAGCGGAGGTTCTACAATTTATCTTCTTAAAATCAGATTTTTAACCTAACCCTAAGCTAAACCACACTGCTAACCTTATGCCTAACCCTAACCTTTCACTTCTTTCTACTCTCCTCTCTCTACCTTGTCTTAATGGAAGTTTTCAGAGTACAGGCATACACCCAGACACAAACACACACGCGCGCGCACACACACACACACACACACACACACACACACACACTCCTTGACCGGCACTCGTGGCCCCGCCTCTATCCGCATGCTCCTCAGGCCAAGACTCTGGCTGTCCATCATCCCCAATTATCTTGGCAACGGAGAAGTGTGTTTGAAATTTTAATGACGAGACAGAGGCATTGATGCCTCTGAGTAACCAGTCTTGTTCAGTACATTGCAATACATCCGGGTATCTCAAGCACATCGGTAAAAACACTGGAGTTGCAGTAATTAACATTTACCAACTGATGGCATCACTGTGCCATCTTACACCCATAACAAAGTGCATGGGCAGCCTGCAGATTGGTCGAGCGACCCTGAGTGTACGCACACGTACACACTCACTCACTCACTCACACACAAACACACACACAGATGTATGTTAGTTCACCACATACATTTCTTACTCCATCATTTGACCAGAGAGGCGGTCATATGTCTTCACTGCAGGACAGAGAGGCAGAATTGAACTGTACAATGTGTATGTGTGAAAATAGAAAGTGGGGGTGGGGAGGGGGGGGGGGTGAGAGGGGGTGGAGAGAGAAGAAAAAGGAGTGGCTGATACATTGAGAAAGAACAGGAGAGGTGACGGAGAGAGAGAGAGAGAGAGAGAGAGAGAGAGATGGAGAGAGAGAGAGATAATGTAGGTCTATATGTGGGAGTATGTATTATTCTGGGAAAATGTAACCATTGCATAAGAAATACTTACTTCTATAAGTATGTATGTTTGGGTTCATATGTATAAAACAAATTGCTGTGAATTTCACAGAATCAGGAAATGCAGTATTGAATGTAAGAAAATGACTCTGCAGTAGGAGAATATGTGTACATCTTAAAATTCTTGTAGTTTTGTCTAAGGCAAGCATGTAAGTACCCTATAACACCAAAGGTATTTTAGCTCACCTTGGCATCTTGCGGGTCCACCCTGTGGCCAACTGCTAATGCAATACTGACACCTGCTGGACACATCAGTAATAGCGTGATACATTTAGATACGCTCTTGTCACTGACTGAGCCTGATTTTTTTTATGTATTTTTATTTCACCTTTATTTAACCAGGTAGTCCAGTTGAGAACAAATTCTCATTTACAACTGCGACCTGGCCAAGATAAAGCAAAGCAGTGCGACAAAAACAACACAGAGTTACACATGGGATAAACAAACGTACAGTCAATAACACAATAGAAAAATCTGTATACAGTGTGTGCAAATGAAGTAACGAGGTAAGGCAATAAATAGGCCAATAGTGGCGAAGTAATTACAATTGAGCAATTTACACTGGAGTGATATATGTGCAGATGAGGATGTACAAGTAGAAATACTAGAACAGTTGATTGAAGAGTTACATGAACTTCAGACTGAAAATCTGTAACAATTTTTTTCTCCTCTTTCCTTTTCTACTCTTTCTCTCTCTATATATATATATCTAGTCTATGAGTCTGATAGAGTTGGGAAACCCGTCTCAGAGTCTGGAGAATGTGTGTCGCTGGGCCTTCCTGCAGCAGAAACAGGACACAGGAGATGCAGAGTACCACGACCACGCTATATTCCTCACACGACAGGAGTTTGGGCCTACCGGCATGCAGGGTAACACACACACACACAAACGTACATACAGTTTTGTTCTGTTGTGGTGTTGCGTTTAGTGAAGTCAGAGTGAGAGCAGGCTAGCAGCGTGTCTCGGGGGAGTTATGTAGCTCTAAAGCAGTGGTCTACAGCAGACCTTCAGCTACCCTTGAGCCTTGAGCTAGAGAGAAAATCAATACACTACAGCCACAGCCACAGCCCTGCTAGGAAGAACACAACACAGAGAGACTACAGCCACAGACCTGCTAAAGATAACAGAGAGATACTATAGCCACATATCTGCTAGGGAGAACAGAGAGACTATAACCACAGACCTGCTCGAGATAGCAGAGATAGACTATGGCCACAGACCTGCTTGAGAAAACAGAGAGACTACAGCCACAGACCTGCTAGAGAGAACAGAGCACTGAGAGAATGAGACAGAGACTGTGGGTACTCTGAGAAAAATACAGTCAGGTCACAGTACTGTAGCAAAGTTGTACTCATTCAAATGATGTGACCACAGTGCTTTATGCATCGTCATGCTCTCTCTCTCTCTCTCTCTCTCTCTCTCTCTCTCTCTCTCTCTCTCTCTCTCTCTCTCTCTCTCTCTCTCTCTCTCTCTCTCTCTCTCTCTCTCTCTCTCTCTCTCTCTCTCTCTCTCTCTCTCTCTCTCTCTCTCTCTCTCTCTCTCTCTCTCTCTCTCTCTCTCTCTCTCTCTCTCTCTCTCTCTCTCTCTCTCTCTCTCTCTCTCTCTCTCTCTCTCTCTCTCTCTCTCTCTCTCTCTCTCTCTCTCTCTCTCTCTCTCTCTCTCCCCTCTCCCCTCTCCCCTCTCCCCTTTCCCCTTTCCCCCTCCCTTCTTCAGGTTATGCTCCAGTAACAGGGATGTGTCACCCAGTAAGGAGCTGTACTCTGAACCACGAGGATGGCTTTTCTTCTGCCTTCGTGGTAGCCCACGAGACAGGACATGTGTGAGTACATACACACTAGTGAAGCGTAGGTCAGCTGTTTGTTCAACTGCACCCTACCACAACCAAAAGTACAAAAATCTGACCCACACCCACAAATATAGAAAATGCGTTGTAGTTCGCCTTTTTTCTCTTGAAAATGTTTTTAACAATGAAGTTTTTCTTTAACACTTCTTCATTGTTTTCCCCTGAATATTTCTTTGCCCATGTTCCCAAAAGCATTTGGCGATTGGCGAGTGTTTGGTGCGCATACAGTTTGTTGTGTATTCGGTCCTAACACTTAGGCTTACGCACCAATGCCAGATAAAAATAATGAAAGAAAAACTTCAGTGTAGCCTATAGATATAAATTGCTCAATAATTATAGATTTCTGAATTGTTTTAATGCATTGTTTTCTCTTTATTCAACCCTCCCTCCGCCCTTCACACACACACACAAACTGTAAAGACTTGAATTCAAAAGCATTATATCCACAATGAAACATACAATTAGATACATATACCTGTCCACATATTGATGAATTCCCCTCTGCCCTCCCCCTCTCTCTCTCTCCCCCAGGCTGGGTATGGAGCACGACGGCCAGGGGAATCGCTGTGGAGACGAGGTGCACATGGGGAGCATCATGGCCCCGTTGGTTCAAGCTGCCTTCCACCGCTTCCACTGGTCACGCTGTAGCCAGCAGGAGCTGGGACGATACCTACAGTGAGTCTATCACACACCTACTATATACACACACACACGTATGCATACACACACACACACACACACACACACACACACACACACACACACACATAAACATAAACACACTTACACACTTGTTTACATTCCTTCTCACCAGAACTGAATGACTCCAACATCAAACAAACAACCGAACAAACAAACGGAACTCCACTTTAATAGGGCTGTCAGTGGTCACATCAGACATCATACATCCCACATTAAAAAAATCATGCAGCCTGAGGAAGGGTCCTGAACTTAAATTCTTCTGCAACTATTGTTCCAAACAAAGTTTTTTTTAAACATTTTAATAGAATCGTGGCTACTCTGTTTTAATTCACTGAATATAAAACCTGAAATGAATGTGACAACACTGTTAGGTCACAATGTCTCTTTTGACCCAGATCCTACGAATGTCTTCGTGATGACCCCTACGAACATAACTGGCCGTCCCTGCCCAGACTCCCTGGTCTGCACTACTCCATGAACGAACAGTGCCGCTTCGACTTCGGCGTGGGCTACATGATGTGCACCGCGGTAAGAACTAATATATACATACTAGATTCATATATGTTACCACAATAACAAGTACCCACTGTAGTGGTGCCAGCAGTTGAAAAGCCAACCACTTCACACTTCAGTCCCCAATGATACTGTGATGAGCAGGGTTACATGGATAACATCCACACCGCAATAAAATAAGTCCCCACTCCTCACTGAAGTCTCTACTGACATACACTGAGTATACAAAACATTATGAACACCTGCTCTTTCCACGACATAGACTGACCAGGTGAATCCAAGGGAGAGCTATGATCCCTTATCCGTTATATCCACTTCAATCAGTGTAGATGAAGGGGAGGAGACTAAAGAAGGATTTTTATGCCTTGAGACAATGGAGACATGGATTGTGTATATTTTCCAGCCAGAGGGTGAATGGGCAAGACTTTGAACGGGGACTTTGAACGGGGTATGGTAGTAGCTGCCAGTCCCACCAGTTTGTGTCAAGTACTGCAACGATGCTGGGCTTTCCACTCTCAACAGTTCACCGTGTGCATCAAGAATGGTCCACCTCCCAAAGGACATCCAGCCAACTTGGCACAACTGTGGGAAGCAAAGGAGTCAAGAATCCCTGTGGAATGCTTTCAACACCTTGCAGAGTCTATGCTCAGACAAATTGAGGCTATTCTGAGGGCAAAAAGGGGGGGGGGGGGTGCAACTCAATATTAGGAAGGTGGTCCTAATGTTTGTTACACTCCATGTAAGTCCCCACTTGAATAGGTCTGTCCCTCAAGGCATCTTGACACTGACTGAAGATCTTATCTTTGTATCTCGGGAGCTGTTTTGTGATTGAGAGATGAGAGTTGAGCTGAACTACTCTTTGCAGGGCTTTGCACTCGTTGCTAGATTACCCTTTATTCTCTTGTCAAACCATTCATTCCTTTAGCTGCAAAAGGTGGGCCAGGCTGGAACACAGGTAAGGTTACCCCCCTATCCCCCCCTATCCCCCCCCTCGGAGCGGTGTGGCCACTTTCTTTTTCTTCTGATTATCAGTATGGTTGTCATCGTTACTTGTTTATCTTCCGTTCTTTCGTTCTGCCCATCGTCACATGATCGTGACTGGCATGTGTTCTGCAGAATTCTAAACATACACTTTTTTAGTTTTCATTTAGTGCCAAAAAGGAAAAGAGTTCTGGATTTCTCCCAAACAGCTAGCCAGAAAAAGTGAACCATAGCAAATGAGCTCAACACTGACACACACACACACACACACACACACACGGCGCCTTTCACTGTAAATCTATGTGTCACTATTTGGCCATTCGGAAAGCGATATTGGCAAAGATATTGGGAAAAGGATGGGAAGAAAGAGAAAGAGAAGTCCTTTCCAGGCAGAAAGAAAGGTCTGGTGCGAGAGCTGCTTTCCTATGATCAGGTTTAGGATCCTGCAGTGTCGCGTGCCAGCCTACCAGGCTGATGTCATCAGTGCCAACCGCAGGCTGACCTTTGACCCTGTTGTGGGCTCAACTGTAGGGGTCACCTGAGGTCATTCTGGGTAGAGAGTCTGAGTCGGCTTTGTTATTGTGGAAAGGGGGACAGAGGGGGGAACGGAGGGAAACAGGTGAAAGACAGAAGAAGCAGAGACTCCATTTAGAAATGATTAGAACTATTAGTTAACTGTCCCCATTAGGGCTATGGAACGTAAAACTGAATAAGGACAACATTATCCTACTCTGTGGGGCAACAATTGACAGTTGACCTCTTACCCATCACATTCTGCTCTCCCTGCCCTCCTCTCTGACCCCACAGACCTGCAGGTTCTCTCAGTCAGAGTCTCTCTCTCCTCATCCTCTTTGGTTTTGTCTGCATGCTCTTTGGCCTCCTGTACAGCCGTGTTGTTGTAACAGTGAAACAGTGAAGGACTACTACAGTACACTGCCTTCTGGACCCTTACAGATGTTGAGGTTTTGTATATTTTCTTGTACATGTGCAGTACAGTCAATGGTCCAATTGATCTGTTCTCTCTGGGGTAGTAGGTCTGAGGTGATTTCTGGAATGTTCTGTGATGTTAGCTACTCCCAGTGTCTCGGTGTCTGTATATGAGAAAGTGTGACCTGTTGCACGTCACCTGCCTTGTCTGGTGATACTATATGTTTTCGGTAAAGACCCAGTTACTGGCTGTGTGTGTATAATGTGAGAGGGCGTGTGTGTGAGGATTCTTCTCTGTCTGTCCATTGCAGTACCGGACGTTTGACCCCTGCAAACAGCTGTGGTGCAGCCACCCTGACAACCCCTTCTTTTGCAAGACCAAGAAAGGACCACCCATCGATGGCACCATGTGTGGGGATGGGAAGGTACACACACGCACGCACAGGGTACCAGTCAAAAGTTTGGACACAGCTACTCATTCAAGGGTTTTTCTTTATTTTTAACATTTTCTACACACTCTTGGCAGTTTCATGAGGTAGTCACCTGGAATGCATTTCAATTGACAGGTTTGCCTTGTTAAAAGTTCATTTGTGAAATTTCTTTCCTTCCTAATGCATTTGAGCCAATCAGTTGTGTTGTGACAAGGTAGGGGTGGTATACAGAAGATAGCCCTATTTGGTAAAAGACCAAGTTCATATTATGGCAAAAACAGATCAAATAAGCAAAGAGAAACGACAGTCCATCATTACTTTAAAACTCGAAGGTCAGTCAATCCGGAAAATTTCAAGAACTTTCTTTAAGTGCAGTCACAAAAACCATGACGCACTTTGATGTAACTGGCTCTCATGAGGACCGCCACAGGAAAGGAAGACCCAGAGAAACCTCTGCTGCAGAGGATAAGTTCATTAGAGTTACCAGCCTCAGATTGCAGCCCACATTGTCATGGCCATCGTTCAAGGAAGATCAAGGTGCAGTGTGGTGAGCGTACATTTTCTTTTATTTTGTCAAATGTCGCCAACAAAACAAGAAATCAAGGAAACGACCTTGACGCTTACAAGGGCTATAGTGCCCCTAACAAAGACAACTTCCCACAATGACAACAGGGAAAAGGCTGCCTAAGTATGATTCCCAATCAGAGACAACGATAGACATCTGTCCCTGATTGAGAACCATACCTGGCCAAAACATAGAAATACAAAAACATAGAAAACAGAACATAGAATGCCCACCCAAATCACACCCTGACCAAACCAAATAGAGACATAAAAAGGCTATCTAAGAGTTCAAGTAACAGACACTTCTCAACATCAACTGTTCAGAGGAGACTGCGTGAATCAGGCCTTCATGGTTGATTTTGCTGCCAAGAAACTACTACTAAAGGACACCAATAAGAAGATAAGAGTTGCTTGGGCCAAGAACATTAGACCGGTAGAAATCTGTCCTTTGGTGTGATGAGTCATAATTTAAGATTTTTGGTTCTTTGGGAGATGCAGAGTAGGTGAATGGATGATCTCCGTAGATGTGGTTCCCAGCGTGAAGCATGGAAGAGGTATAATGGTGAATTCAAGCATGGCTACCACAGTATTCTGCAGCAATACACCACCCCATCTGGTTTGTACTTTTATTAGTTTTTATTTAACTAGGCAAGTCAGTCAATAACAAATTCTTATTTACAATGATAGCCTAAGAACAGTGGGTTAACTGCCTTGTTCAGGGGCAGAATGACAAGTTTTTAATCTGTCAGCTCATGGATTCGATCTAGCAACCTTTCAGTTATCGGACCAACACGCTAACCACTAGGCTACCTGCCACTTAGTGGGACTACCATTTGTTTTTCAACAGGACAATGACCCAACACACCTCCAGGCTGTGTAAGGGCTATTTTACCAAGAAGGAGAGTGATAGAGTGCTGCATCAGATGACCTGCCCTCCACAGTCACCCAATCACAAACCAATAGAGATGGTTTGAGATGAGTTGGACCGCAGAGTGAAGGAAAAGCAGCCAATAAGTCCTCAGCATGTGGGAACTCCTTCAAGACTGTTGGAAAAGCATTCCAGGTGAAGCTAATTGAGGGAATGCCAAGACTGTGCAAAGCTGTCATCAAGGCAAAGGGTGGCTACATTGAAGAATCTAAAATATAAATTCATTTAGATTTCTTTAACACTTTTTTGGTTACTATATGATTCCACATGTGTTAGTTCATAGATTTGATGTCTTCACTATTATTCTACAATGTAGAAAATTGTAAAAAATAAATAAACACCCTTGAATGAGTAGGTGTGTCCAAACCTTTGACTGGTACTGTACACACACACACACACACACACACACACACACACACACACACACACACACACACACACACCACCCTAATGGTAAAAATAATACCATCCTACAGTTTCTTCCCCTCTCTCGTCCTATCACAGCACTGCTTCAAAGGTCACTGTATCTGGCTGACCATTGACATGATAAAGCAGGATGGTGGGTGGGACATGTGGAGCCAGTTTGGGTCCTGTACTCGTACCTGTGGAGGAGGGGTGCAGTTTAGAACCCGTGAATGCAAGAACCCCAGGTACGGTGTTTTTTTTACCCTAAATACTGACAAATCTACCTAGCAATGCTTGCATAGTATCATAGTTCAAGAGCATTAGAGCTTGTCCTAACAGAACAGAACATATTCACTGTTCACATTTATCAAGTGAATGGGCTCCTGAGTGGCGCAGTGGTCTAAGGCACTGCATCTCAGTGCTGGAGGTGTCACTACAGATCCTGGTTTGATTTCCAGGCTGTATCACAACCGGCCGTAGTCGGGAGTCCCATAGGGCGGGGCACAATTGGCCCAGGGTGGTCCAGGTTTGGCCGGGGTAGGCCGTCATTGTAAATAAGAATTTGTTCTTACTGACATGCCTGGTTAAATAAAACATTTCACTGTTGTCTCCAGGCCTGCTAATGGAGGTCGTACCTGTCTGGGGACTAACCACCAGTTCCAGCTGTGTAACAGCCAGGAGTGTGAGGAGCTGTACAGTGACTTCAGGGAGGAGCAGTGCCGTAGCTTGGACCCTGTGTTTGAGTTCCACAACAACAAGCACCACTGGCTGCCTTATGAACACACAGAACGTAAGTAGCCTACACACAGACTTCCTGAAATGGTGGGTTGTGGGACATAAGTCAGCTCCTCTTGTGTGGAGGCAGATTGGGAAGAAGATGTTCTGTGTGTGTTTCGGGGGGGGGGTGTTATGGTCACTGACAGCTGGTTTGCTGCTGACTAGTGTGAAAGCACCCATCTTAAAAAACAAAACCCTTGCCTTTGAACCTTTCTAAAACGACAACCCCTTTCTTGAACCCCTTTTAAAAAACACTCTCTTCTATCTCTAACCTATCTCACTCCACTTAATCATCTGAGCTCTTTTTCAGCCTGTCTGTCTGTGTGTCAGTGTCAGTGTATTGGTCGGTAGGTGTGTTAGTCTGTGTGTTGTTCGGTGCGTCGGTCAGTCTTAGTCGGTGTGTTGGTCGCTCTCTCTCCCTCCCATCCCCCCTCCCTCCCTCTTTTCTCAGCTCGTCAGCTGTTGTGACTCACAGAACATAATCATACTGTATGTGTTTAAACCATCAGAACCCAGAATGGGATCCCCATAACATCCCTTTTTTCTCGCCATCTCCAAAAAAACGCCCTTACCTCATCTATAAGTGTGAGTATGAGTTTAAAGAGTTTGTGAGGCTTGCAGATCCAGTCCCCATGCTAAATACTTTTCTCCACATTGTCTCAAGTACGTGCATGAGAGGGGAGAGAGAGAGGGGAAGATAGAGAAGGGGAAAGGAGAGGTAAGGAGAGAAATTAGAAAGAATTCCATTAGTGTGTTTTCATCTCCAGGGTTTAGAGATAGTGTGAGAGAACTAGAGTGAGTCTGTATGAAAATCTAGACTTTGCTCGAAATCTAATAATTAATTACACCTGTTGTAAAATACTGTCAATGTTGTGTTTTTAGCCATAAACATCCTCGTAACATTGCTCTACAGTAAAAAAAAAACACTTTCTACAAGCATTGATTGCTCTAGCTGCTTTGGCCATCCAGGGTCTAGCTGGTAAGGGCAATCTCACCCAGAGAACTCTCTCTCCCTCTGGGATGATCTGAGGCATCGGCCCCCTCTCTGGGGACTCTGGCTGGAGGAGTGAGGGACTGTGTATCGGCATGAGTCAATGAGTACTCACATCCCAATCTGACCGTTTCTAATACTTTGTAATATCAGTAAGGTCATCACAGTGCATTTGGAACATTGCATACCGAAGACATAGTTTGAGTCATCTCAGATCAGTTCCCGTGTGGCTCAGTTGGTAGACCATGGTGCTTGCAATGCCAGGGTTCCGTTCCCATGGGGGACCAGTACAAAAATGTATGCATAGTTGAATCAATCCTTGGGCAATTTGTTTTGCAGCAAGTTTACATACACAATGAACATTCAAATCCACTTAAATACCAATCTTGCATGCCAGACGTTATAGCTATTGCATAGTCGGTGTATACACACGTCTCGCTCGGGAGATTACATAAACACATACAGGCTAGACAGAGATCCTCCATTGCCCACACAAAGGGTAAATAACTCTGAGCTGTGTCCTTATTGTAGGGGATATATGCTGGGCTTGGCTAGTACTTCTTTTAACCTCCCCCTCCACTTTCATGTTTTCTCTGCGGACTGACTCTGGGATTCACCTACATAGTATAAATCCAGATCCCCATCACAGCCTGTTCTGTAATACTGTCAGATATAGTCACATTGCATACACACTCAAACTGCAGGAAAACATGGAAAATAGAGGTGAAGCTTGGCACAATTAGGGCTCTGTGTCTTAAGACAATGTTTCTGTGTGGTTCTGTTCTACTAGCGATGGATGTAAATCAAGTGTTGTAACGTGTGTGTGTATGGGTTGTGCAGCTAAGCAGCGCTGCCACCTGCATTGCCAGTCCACGGAGACCCGAGACAAGATCGACATGCTGAGGCTGGTCCAAGACGGCACGCGCTGCTCATATAAAGACCCCTACAGCGTGTGTGTGAGCGGGGAATGTGAGGTCAGTGTGTGTGTCCATAAATATAGCAGTGTGTTTGTTGTCAAATATAAGTAGGTTTACCAAAAATATTGCAACCCTAATTATGTGTGTGCGTGACTGTGTGCAACTGTGTGAGGTATGTGTCAGTGTTCATAACTTTGTGAAGTTTATGTGTGTGTCCATAATACTCTAGTGTGTGTGTGTGTGTGTGTGTGTGTGTGTGTGTGTGTGTGTGTGTGTGTGTGTGTGTGTGTGTGTGTGTGTGTGTGTGTGTGTGTGTTGCAGAAAGTCGGCTGTGACAGCGTGGTAGGGTCCTCCCAACAGGAGGATAAATGTGGCGTCTGTGGAGGAGACAACTCCAGCTGCAAGATCATCAAGGGCAACTTCACTCGCAGTGCCAAGAAACAAGGTACACACACACACACACACACACACACACACACACACACACACACACGCACGCACCACTGTGGCAGACTGAGAACAATAAGGTAATATGTAACTGAGTTGTCAGACCTTGGAACATGAAAGAGCATGAAAACAGTGCAGGAAGTGAGATAGATGAGGTTGTTTTCCTGGCCTGAGTCCTATTCTGATGAAGTGGTCACAACTTCACTGGATAGCTAACTAAAGAGCCCCCTCTACTGGTCACATGGAGATAATGAGCTTGGCCCTTATCAACAAATCCTCATTGTAGGAGTGCTGATCTAGGATCCGTTTCGCTATTTTAGATCATAATGAATGATATTGTATGGACAGATCAGCACTCCTAATCAGACGCTTTGTGGACATTGGCCCTGGCTAGAATCATGTCCTGTTCAAAGCATTACCATATGAGCAGGATCACCGCCCAACGATGATGTGAATCACTATACCATGACCTCATATTAAATAAATATCATCCAGCTGAAATAAGGAATTTCCTGGAATTGACTGTTGATGACCCTGGCTGGCAAAACTAAGAGCGGTTAAAATTGTATTTGAAATGTACCCCGTGTACACAGAAATTTGCCCTGAACAATAAAGTTTAATGAAAGTTGAATGAAAATGTATCCTGACAAAGTTGAAAAGATGTCTTCTCTGTGGGTGTCTGGACCTCAGGGTAATGTGGTGTTTTTATTTCAGGTTTCCTCAAAGTACTTGAAATCCCTCGAGGGGCGAGACACCTACTAATCCAAGAGATTAAGCCAACCGCACACATCCTAGGTATAAAATGTGTGCGTGTTTGTGTTTGTGTGTGTGTGTGTGTGTGTGTGTGTGTGTGTGTGTGTGTGTGTGTGTGTGTGTGTGCCTGCGTGTGTGTGTAAGTGTGAGTATTCCAGTTTATAACTCCACCTCCCTCCCCAGCGGTGAAGAACCAGGCATCAGGACAGTTCTTCCTGAATGCAGAGGGAGACCTCCCAGAATCCCGTGCGGTCATAGAGAAGGGTGTGGAGTGGGAATACATGAATAATGACCATGACAAGGAGACACTACAGACCAACGGACCACTCAGACACGGAGTCCTCATCATGGTACACACACACACACACACACACACACACACACACACAAGCACTCATACAAGTCACAAAATACACACTTAATCCTTACCATATATGATTGTTATAGCTTGATTTTGATGGTTCAGAATTACGTCACTGCTAGCATTGAGTTTATGACATTTCCAGTCCTGACATTTGCTTTATATATATGACCTATACTAATATGATTGTGATGTTGTCTCCCCGTGTCCAGGTGCAGTCCCATGGAGATGCCAAGGTGACCCTTTCCTATAAGTACATCATCCACATGGACCTGCTGTCTGCAATAGAGAACAACATGCTGCTGGATGACACCTCCTTCTACGAGTGGGCCCTGAAGAAATGGTCCTTCTGCTCCAAACCCTGTGGGGGAGGTATTTTACAGTGACACCACTAGCACAGGAAGACACTGGGGAACATGATAGGAGATTTGGATGTGGAGCTCTTTGCTTAATAGATGTTTGTGTGTGTCCGGCCTTAAAAGGAAAGCAGTATACCCGGTTCGGCTGTAGAAGGAGAGCAGACAGTAAGATGGTCCACCGACGCTACTGTGAGAACATCAAGAAGCCTCGCGCCATCAGCAGGGACTGCAACCAGAAGGAGTGCTCACAGCCTATGTACGTATGGATATGTTTGTGTGGTTAATTTTCAGGTTTACGTAGAAGTAGGCCGCTGTTCAATGTCACTCCTTGGTCCCTACACTGAACCTGTGAACACCAAAGAGCTTGGAGAGTAAAGGGCTAGTGACCGAAATGGAACAAGGCCTTGAGGTATGTTTTTGTCTGTGCCTCCCTCTAACTCTCTCTTGTTCCTTGTAGCTGGGAGGATGGTCCGTGGGAGCCATGCAGTAAGACGTGCGGTAAAACAGGGTACCAGGTGAGGTCCGTTCGCTGTGTTCAGCCCTTAGACAACGGCAACAAGCGCTCCATTCACAGCAAGTACTGCAATGACGACCGGCCTGAGGCACGCAGGCCCTGCAACAGAGAGCTCTGCCCTGCACAGTGGAGAGTAGGGCCCTGGTCACAGGTAAGGATGGGAGGCTGGGGGTAGAGGGGGGTTCTGGTGGATGAATACATAGGGGCTTATTATTTAGTTTGTTATGCATGTAGATGTGTGGTATGGAGTCTGTGTGTGTGTAGGTGTGTGTGTTTATGATGTTGGAGGTTGTTGTGCATAACCTATTCTCACACTCTCTTTCTATGCTCGTGTGACCACAGTGCTCGGTGACGTGTGCCAATGGGACACAGCAAAGGCAGGCATTGTGTCACACGCGTGACAACACCATCGGTCTCTGCCTGGACAGCAAGCCAGACACCATCCGCATCTGTCGCTTGGCGCCATGTCCAAGTAAGTATTATGGCCTGGCCCCATTACGCTATACACAACAATTTATTTTTAAAGTCATTTAGTATAGGTAGTGGGGAGTATAAATCTCTCCTGATAAACTCATACTCATTTTCCTCTCTGATATTATTCCCTCCTTTCTCAATCTCCAGGAGGCTCGTCGGACCTGAATAAGAACGGCAACATCCTGATCCAGTGGCTGTCCCGCCCTGACCCAGACTTGCCCTACCAGAGGAACAGCTCACGTAAAAAACCATCCCTTTATAGCTCTGGGCCCAACCTCCGGTGCATGGCGGTCCTGACCTGGACCTTGCCCTCTCTCTCTGTCCTCTTCACCCTGCAACAGGCCTGGGCTAGGGGTCCCGGGGGCAGGCTTACCCCCTGATCACCCCCCACCCCTCCCCCGTGTCCGTGCCTGTGGCCGCGCCCGCGAGCGAGCGCCAGCTTTTCGCTTCTCTTTTGGGGCGTGTGTGTCTCTCTCTCTCTCTGTGTCTGAGACAGCTCTGATTGGGGGAGGTCTCTGGCTCCTGTGTGCTGATTGGTTGGTTGGTTCTCTCTTGCTCTGTCTCTCTCTTCTCTTATCTCTCTCTCTCCTTTGTGGAGCATTGTGTTGTAACCGCTGGCCAGTCGAAACTAAAAAGAAAAACATTTAAACATTGAAGAGAAGGTGGAAATGGAAAAAGACAAGCAGGTTTGATTGGCGGCTCTTAGTGGCATGGTTGAGCCAGTGAGTCATGAGAGGCCCCTCTGTTTGGCGGCCATGTTTTGCGCGAGCTAGTTGCGAGTCGTCATGGTTCACACTCCTGAGATGCGGGTGCAATTTTTTTTGTCACCGTGCCGTCATCGTTTGAGGGCGACAGGTGTGAAAATAATGAAAAGAAAAAGAAAAAAAAAAGTTTAAAAAAGCTTTATTGTGAATGTGATCTTGTCACAATGAGGACATCTTTGCTAAAGTGCTCATCTCACATCCTGGTTCCATTCTAGAATGAGAACAAAGGTTTATCTCGTTCTAGGTCCCATTCTCAGACTGACAGAAATTCAGCACAGGGACAGGAGTTGACACAAACAAACACTTTTTAGGATTATTGTACACAGAGCTGTTGGGTGAAGAGGCCGAGAGTGAAGAAGAGTAAAATGCTTATAAAAACAGGGTAGTTTTACCATGTGAGGTTGCTTCCCATTTCACCACCTCATCAACCATCCTCTTTGACTGTTATATTAAAGTTCAATAAATGCAGCTTATTTGTGCTTGCAAACTTTAAAACAAATACATCTATAAATATATTTGTATTTATATATATATATATATATATATACACATCTAAAATCTATATGAGTAACAATAATATAAATAATAATAATGTTTTACCATGAATAAGCTGTAGCTTATTTGCCTAATCCTATGGACTGCTATTGATCACTTCGATCCTTGACTGTTATGTGTATTTTTTTATTGATTTTACATTAACACTGAAGTTGATATTTAAAAAGAGGAACGTTTTAGGGAGGAAAGGGGGTATAGACCGATATTATGCAGGACTTGGTCAGTTAGTTGCCTCTCCATTTTCTCAGATGGATAAAGTGGTTTACTGTTGCTTGTTATTTACTTTCGGGAAAGGATCACGTTTTTGTCATGCATGCATTTGCATCCCTTAGCCGTTTGAGCTCATAGTGTGTGTGTGTGTGTGTGTGTGTGTGTGTGTGTGTGTGTGTGTGTGTGTGTGTGTGTGTGTGTGTGTGTGTGTGTGTGTGTGTGTGTGTGTGTGTGTGTGTGTGTGTGTGTGTGTGTGTGTGTAAGACTGTGCGTGTGTGTATGAGTGACTGTGTGTGTATGTTGATGCGTGTCTGTGCATGCTTGTGTGTGCGTGTGCGTATGTGAGTGTGTGTGTTCATTGCAGGCTTCCCATAGACATACAACTCTGATACAGAAATACCTCATAGACCTTCATTTGAAAATCATCCAATTTAGTTTTTTCCTTTTGTGATGAACAATAAACACATGAACAATGCCTTATCTTGGATTGAATGTAATGGCATTTATCTGTGAAAGAGATGGCTTTACTCATCAAAACATGTATTATTCACTTAGAGGCAGCTTCAAACCAACAAGCAAACTCACACGAAAACCATCAGAACCTACAACAAACATAGGGTTTGGAACACGGTGTGACCACCGGCGTACGGTTTACAAAGGGCCACGGGTATCGATCGACACACTGACGACGGCATCTACAAAAACACTTCAGGCTTGTCATTGTATTGTGATCACATGTTTCTGTTGTGAATATGTAGCGAGCTACCTGAGGTTTCGTGCTGGAGTCGGACGGTAGGAGGCCAATGATGCCAGACCTTGCAGTGCGATACTGTATATAACATTGGTGTTGACTGTGTTTAATAATGTTCATGACTGTTATCTTCTTACTTATGGAAAAAAATATATATATATAATATTATATACTATGGGTAACTGTTTCGTGGCTTCACTAGCCTGATGGGTGGGGCTGGCTGACGTTGGGCTGACGTTGGATTGACGTCGGGGAAACATTCAGAAGAACTATGTGCACTGCGTCTATATGCACTTTGATTTATCAGGGAAAAATGTGTTCATGTTTTGTAAATGTTTCATATGACACTTAAACGTGCCATTCCAGTTTTTACATCATTCATCATGGATAATTCTGTATTTTATTTATTCAACATCCAAATCTATGTATTCATTTATGTAATTTATTAATTTGACTTACTATCAATTGATTAACTAAAGTGATTGATTGGTTGATTTCAAAGTAATGAAGTGTTTTACCAAAGTGACTGTGAACTTGTACCTTTCGATACAGTTGATTTATTTTTCTTAAGAAAATAATATATCTATATATTGAGGAGGGAGTACATCTCATTGTTTCAGTTCCTGTCATTATCAACTGCAAAGTTGTATAAATAAAACAAATATTTGAAAAAGCGCTCTCACTCTCTCCTCCTGAGTTTGTGATGGTTTGGCTTTGTGTGAGGAGGAAGGAGCGCAGAACAAGCTTCCAGTGGAATTCAACTCACAGATTGATCCAACTTTACAAAGGCTTAAACATTGTCCTATAACGTGATATTGCCATGAAAGTAATAAAGAAAGACTCAATTAAATAAGAAACATTTATAGAGTTCTATTGATGTAATAAATGGATGGTTCTAATCTGAAACTAATAAAGAAGACAGATGAGATGTCAGAAAATGTCCGTTTGGTCTGAAAGAGTCAGGCTGCTGTTTCAACACCACAACACAAGAGAGTCAGGTTACTGTTCCAGCATCACAACACAACATAGCCAGGCTACAGTTCCAGCACCACAACACAACATAGCCAGGTTACTGTTCCAGCATCACAACACAACACAACAGAGCCAGGTTACTGTTCCAGCATCACAACACAAGAGAGCCAGGTTACTGTTCCAGCACCACAAAAGAGAGCCCGCACCACTCTTCTTCAGTTGCTATAGACTAATCTATCGACTCTGTCAATAGCTGCTTGGGTTTCCTTTTACTTCTTCTTCCTTCCTGCACTACCTTTTAATGGTCTGGCTTTACTACCTCTACTACTTTTCTCTGCACCGTGTGTAAACGTACAGTACCAGTCAAAGGTTTGGACACTCATTCAAGGGCTATTTTTTTTACATTGTAGAATAATAGTGAAGACATCAAAACTATGAAATAACACATATGGAATCATGTAGTAACCAAACAAGTGTTACAAAAAAATCTAAATATATTTTAGATGATAGATTCTTCAAAGTAGTCTCCCTTTGTCTTGATGACAGCTTTGCACACTCTTGGCATTCTCTCAATCAGCTTCATGAGGAATTGTTTTCCAACAGTATTGAAGGAGTTCCCACATATGCTGAGCACTTGTTGGCAGCTTTTTCTTCACTCTACGGTCCAACTCATCCCAAACCATCTCAATTGGGTTGAGGTCGGGTGATTGTGGAGGCCAGGTCATCTGATGCAGCACTCCATCAATCCCCTTGATCTAATTGTCCTTACACAGCCTGGTGTGTTTTGTCCTGTTGAAAAACCAGTTACAGTCCCACTAAGTGCAAACCAGATGGGATGGCGTATCGCTGCAGAATGCTGTGGTAGCCACGCTGGAAAAGTGTGCCTTGAATTCTAAATAAATCACAGACATTGTCACCAGCAAAGCACCCCCAAACCATCACATCTCCTCCTCCATGCTTCACGGTGGGAGAAACACATGTGGAGATCATTCCTTCACCTTCTCTGTGTCTCACAAAGACACGGCGGTTGGAACTAAAAATCTCAAATTTGGACTCATCAGACCTAAGGACAGATTTCCACCGGTCTAATGTCCATTGCTCGTCTTTCTTGACCCAAGCAAATCTCTTCTTCTTGTTGATGTCCTTTAGTAGTGGTTTCTTTGCAGAAATTCGACCATGAAGGCCTGATTCATGCAGTCTCCTCTGAACAGTTGATGTTGAGATGTATCTGTTACTTGATCCCTGTGAAGCATTTATTTGGGCTACAATCTGAGGTGCAGTTAACTCTAATGAACTTATCCTCTACAGTAGAGGTAACTCTGGGTCTTCCTTTGTTGTAGCAGTCCTCATGAGAGCCAGTTTCATCATAGTGCTTGATGGTTTTTGCGACAGCACAAAAAAAAAATGTTTAAAGTCCTTGGCATTTTCCGGATTGACTGACCTTCATGTCTTAAAGTAATGATGGACTGTAATTTCTCTTTGCTTATTTGAGCTGTTCTTGCCATAATATGGACTTGGTCTTTTACCAAATAAGCTATCTTCTGTATACCACCCCTACATTGTCACAACACAACTGATTGGCTCAAACGCATTAAGAAGGAAAGAAATTCCCCAAATTAACTTTTAACAAGGCACACCAGTTAATTGAAATGCATTCCAGGTGATTACCTCATGAAGCTGCTTGAGAGAATGCCAAGAGTGTGCAAATCTGTAATCAAGGCAAAGGGTGGC
This sequence comes from Oncorhynchus mykiss, assembly GCF_057628025.1. NCBI lineage: Eukaryota > Metazoa > Chordata > Actinopteri > Salmoniformes > Salmonidae > Oncorhynchus > Oncorhynchus mykiss. The sequence continues at coordinate 5,889,644 of NC_143035.1, read as the reverse complement.
TACTTTGAAGAATCTCAAATATAAAATATATTTGGATTTGTTTAACAGTTTTTTGGTTACTGCGTGATTCCAGATGTTATTTCATAGTTTTGATGTCTTCACTTTTATTCTACAATGTAGAAAATAGTAAAAAATAAAGAAAAACCCTTGAATGAGTAGATGTGTCCAAACTTATGACTGGTACTGTACACACACACACACACACACACACGCACACGCACAGCTCCATTCCCAGTCTGGCCCAGTCTCAACTCTTTGTTCTCTCGCCCACAGGCAAGCAGCGTTGTCATGGAGACAGGTCAATGTTCTGTCGCATGGAGGTGCTGATCCACTACTGTGCTCTACCAGGCTACAGGCGCATGTGCTGCAAGTCCTGCAGCAACGTGACCAACAGCAGCCTGACCACCAGTCTCCCTCCCCGGGTCACAGCTTGCCCGCTGCCTCGCCCCCTGCCTCGACCTCTGCCTTGGCCCAAGGATAACAACACCCCCCTTCAGCCCACGGTTCATCCAAGAAGTACAATGCATATACCTTATACCACGCCGCGCCCGATGAGCACAACACACACCTATACACCCCACCCATACTTCACCACATACCCCATCCCCATACACACGACCCCAGAGCACAGTGTGACCCCCAGAGACACAACCAGAAGTTACCCCTTCTTCACCCTCTCCACCAGCACCAGCATATACACTACAACTCCCAGCAGCCTGTTTACTGACTCAAATGTTAACTTCACCTTTATCAGCAATGACACCACAGTGACCCCCATTCACAGCTATGACATAACAGGGGCAGAAACCTCAACTCCCAGCAGCCCATACTACATGGATGATGTCCTAAAGCCAACTGAAACAAACTACTTTGAGGATGTGACATCGCCCAGTGGAACCATCCCATACACTGATGTCACAATGTCCAGCGGTGGTGATGTTATAATACCTAGTGGAACCGTGCCCTATGGCACTGATGTCACAATGCCCATTGGAACCATGCCTTATGATGATGACATCACAGTGATGATTCCTACAGTCCCCAGGGATGATATCATAGATATCACGGAGTACATATCTGTGAGCTCCATTGTTCCCACAACAACCACGGTAGGGCCAACAACAGAGTTAATGACAGAGCAAATGACAGCCAAGCCTCCCATAACAACAACAACCAAAAAGCACATAAGCCACCAGGAGGAGACCAGCGAAAATAACTCCATTGACGTTCTCTACAACCAGATCATCGGAGTAGACAATGTCATCTCCCAAAACAACCTGATCCCCAGACGGAGCCGGGTGTTCCTCCGGGAGAGAACACGGAACAAACGCATCCAGGAACTCCTGGAGGAGAAGAGGAACTTTCTGTTGAGGATGAAGCGGGCCCAGAGTGGTGCTGCTTGATGATGATAGACCTTCCTTCCTCCCTAACACTCCCTTGATTTCTCTTATAGAGATTTACCTACATCTGCTAACAGACTGGAGTTATTATTTAACCCTTAACCTGCCTTGGTGCTCTCTATCAGGTACTGACCCATCACACACCCAGAGTCATGGTACAGACATTCAGTACCAGTCAAAACTTTGGACACATCTACTCATTCAAGGGTTGTTCTTTATTTTTTTATTTTTTTTCTACATTGTAGAACAATAGTGAAGACATCAAAACTATGAAATAACGCATGTGGAATCATGTAGTAACCAAAAAAAGTGTTAAAACAAATGAAAATATATTTTAGATGATAGATTCCTCAAATTAGCCACCCTTTGCCTTGATGACAGCTTTGCACACTCTTGGCATCCTCTCAACCAACTTCATGAGGAATGATTTTCCAACAGTCTTGAAGGAGTTCCCACATATGCTGAGTACTTGATGGCTGCTTTTCCTTCACTCTGCGGTCCAACTCATCCCAAACCATCTCAATTGGGTTGGTTTTGTTGTGCCTTCTTCACGACTGTCTTGTTGTGCTTGTTAGTTTGCTGGTGATGTGGACACTAAAGAACTTGAAACTCTCAACCTGCTTAACTACAGCCCCATGGTGTTGGATGATGGTGTTGGAGTCGTTCCTGGCCGTGCAGTCATGAGTGAACAGGGAGTACAGAGGAGGGGACTGAACACGCACCCCTGAGGGGCCCCCGCGTTGAGGATCGGCATGACGGATGTGTTTTTACCTATCCTTTCCACCTGGGGGTGGCCCATCAGGAAGTCTAGGATCAAGTTGCAGAAGGAGGTGCTTAGTCCCAGGGTCCTTAGCTTAGTGATGAGCTTTGAGGGCACTATGGTGTTGAACACTGAGCTGTAGTCAATGAATAGCATTCTCACATAGGTGTTCCTTTTGTCCAGGTGTGAAAGAGCAGTGTGGAGTGCAATAGAGATTGCATTATCTGTCGATCTGTTGGGGCGGTATGCAAATTGGAGTGGGTCTAGAGTTTCTGGGATAATGGTGTTGATGTGAGCCATGACCAGCCTTTCAAAACACTTTATGGCTACAGACGTGAGTGTTATGGGTCAGTAGTCATTAAGGCAGGTTACCTTAGTGTTCTTGAGCCCAGGGACTATGGTGGTCTGCTTGAAACATGTTGGTATTGCAGACTCAGACAGGGAGAAATTGAAAATGTCAGTGAAGACACTTGCCAGTTGTTCAGCGCATGATCGGAGTACACGTCCTGGTAATTTTTCTGGCCCTGCGGCTTTGTGAATGTTGACCTGTTTAAAGGTCTTACTCACATCGGCTACGGAGAGTGTGATCACACAGTATGGGGACACCGTCATCGATGCTCTTATTGATGAAGCCAGTGATTGATGTGGTGTACTCCTCAGTGCCAGCGTAATAATCCCTGAACATATTCCAGTCTGTGCTAGCAAAACAGTATTGTAGCTTAGCATCTGCTTCATCTGACCACTTACTTATTGCCGAGTCAGTGCTTCCTGCTTTAGTTTTTGTTTGTAAGCTGGAATCAGGAGGAAAGAATTATGGTCAGATTTGCCAAATGGAGGGTGAGGGATAGCTTTGTATGCATCTTTGTGTGTGGAGTAAAGGTGGTCTAGAGTTTTTCCCCTCTGGTTACATATTTAACATGCTGGTAGAAATTAGGTCAAACGGATTTAAGTTTCCCTGCAGTAAAGTCCCCGGCCACTAGAAGCACCGCCTCTGGATGAGCATTTTTCTGTTTGCTCATGGCCATATACAGCTCGTTGATTGCAGTCTTAGTGCCAGCATTGGCTTGTGGTGGTAAATAGACAGCTATAAAGAATATAGATCAACTCTCTTGGTAGATAGTGTGGTCTACAGTTTATCATGAGATACTCTACCTCAGGCGACAAAACCTCAAGAGTTCCTTACATATCGTGCCTCGGATGTTGTTTACAAATATACATAGACCGCCACCCCTTGTCTTACCAGAGGCTGCTGTTCTATCCTGCCGATACAGTGTGTAACCCATCAGCTGTATGTTATTCTTGTCGTCGTTCAGCCACAACTCGGTGAACAGGTTTTAATGTCCCGTTGGTAGGATATACATTCTTGTAGTTTGTCCACTTTATTATCCAGTGATTGTACGTTGGCCAATAGTACCGATGGCAAAGGCAGATTAGCCACTTGTCACCAGATCCTTACAAGGAACCACGATCTCCTTCTGCGATATCTCTGTCTTTTTCTCCTGCGAATGACAGGGATGAGGGCCTCTCGTTCAACTCATTAAAGAAAAATTGTTCGTCCAGTTCAAGGTGAGTCATCGTTGTTCTGTTGTCCAGAAGCTCTTTTCGGTCATAAGAGATGGTAGCAGCAATATTATGTACAAAATAAGTTACAAACAATGTGGGGAAAAAAATAGCACGGCTGGTTAAGAGCCCATTAAACGGCAGCCATTACACAAATGCATTCCAGGTGACTACCTCATGAAGCTGGTTGAGAGAATGCCAAGAGTGTGCAAAGCTCAAAGTGCAAAATCTCAAATATAAAACATATTTTGATTTGTTTAACACTTTTTGGTTACTACATTATTCCATATGTGTTCTTTTATAGTTTTGATGCATTCACTTTTATTCTACAATGTAGAAAATAGTACAACTTAAGAACAACCCTTGAATGTGTGAGGTGGTAAGGTTGGACCCAGGTGCAGAGAAGAGCCCAGACAAGGAATCAGTGGTTCAGGATAAACATAATATTTTACTGAGATACGGTAACCACAGGATCACAGTACACTTGAAAAGACAACAAACACTAAGTCTCGAAAACACACTCAGGAAACAACCGCACACAGTAAACAGAGTCCAATAAAAGCCTCTAGGGCGGACTCTGCCGCCCTCTGGTGCCAGGAGGAACCATGACAGAATGAGTAGGTGTGTCCATACTTTTGACTGGTACTGTACACACTGACCTATTTGTTTACACACACACACACACACACACACACACAGACACACACACACACAGAAACACACACACACCATAAAGACAGACAGGCATACAGCCACATGGCAGGATAGAAAAAAAAACAAAGCCAGATGGTTTGCACAGTTGTTTTAAATAAAACAAAGTCCCTTTAGGATACGAATCTGAAACCCTTTCCGATCCAAAGCGGAGGTCTGGTGGTAAAGGCTGAGAGTAAAACCAGATGTGATGTGGACTGTACATCTTCTTGGACCCGCACATTAACAAGGACAACTTTTACCTATCCAAACCTCCCACAGTGTGTTTAAGAGCAAGGCACATACAGTAGAGATGTGTTCCTCTTTCATAAGCAGCACACTCCTGGATAATCTCAGGGCGTGAATAGTTGGATATTCAGGCCATTCAATTCAATAAATTAAGTTTAATTTAAACGAAGTCTTATCCCCAACAGCACTTAAGGACCCATGTAAACTCATCCCAAACAGATCTGACACACCATGTTAGATCACAGCCTATTACTGCAGTTGATATATCTGTGAGTCACACAGACATGAATACCACTTCTGCTCCCATATAATGAGACATATTAGATAGCAAGTGTCCCTATGTGTCCAGGGGTACGTCCCAAATGGCACCCTATAGGCCCTGGTCCAAAGTAGTGTGTTATAAAGGGAGTAGGCTGCCATTTGGCACGCAACCTAGAGCTTTCTGAGTACTGAGTACTATACAGGGCAGACAGACACTCTGCACGGGAGGTTTGGTGATATAAAAACAGACTATGCTACATCAAAACACCAGGGCTCCATCTCAATAGTTTAAAGTGGCTTACTCTCCTTTCGGCTCCTCAACGTCGTCTGCACGGATGATAATGAGCTGGAATGGTGAAAGCACAGACCTGGTGGTTATCCACCGTAGTGCATACACATACCCTGTCGTCGTCCCCCAGAATATTCCTTCTCCTGGTTGTGTTAAAACTATGGAAGCTAGTGGTTTAGCGTTGTGCTGCCAATGTCCACGAGTCATCTATGTCCGACTCTATTCACATGCTTCTTTCTGCTGCTTCTCAGAGAGAGTCAACGAGTAAGAACTCTGGGGGACTATGGAGGGCCACTGCTGACAACTCTGTTGGATTATATTGGTGCTCTATTGAACTGTATGTCATTTTTTACAAAACGATTATACATCTCTCTGGTAATATACAGTATCACATGTCATATGAATTTAATTGAGGGAAATCACAATCAGGTTGTTGAGTTGAAATGGTCAGTGGTGGTGCAATGCTTTTATCCTTGTTGGTGCTGAAAGCAATGCCCCCTAAAGAGTCACAGGAACCTTATCAATTAACTTGTGTGTATTATATTTTCAAAGAGCCCCCCAAAAAAATACAAAAATATAAATATTTGTATCTACTGCATAACAATAGACGCTTTCAGGGCCAGCTGTCTTGTTTTTATTGTATTTTATTTCTAACAGTTGTCTTATTATCGGCGCATTTTGCCTTGCATCTGCTGCAAAAGCACCTAGGAATCTCTCTGTACGATATCTGTACATATGAATCAGAGCTCAATGTTGAATATTTATTAACGGTCCAGCGCCTGATGTATTTTGGCACATTGGGTGTTGCGTGATGATCCTGTTCTAATGTTTACAATGAGTCTCTCGCTTCTTTTCGCTCTCCTCACCGACCACTAGGGGGAAACAGAATAGCACATGTAGAATAGAATAGCACATCTACATACCGCATACTGGCTTCTGCTTTGAGTCAAAGTACCTCTTCACCTCTCTGCCTACTTCTCTGTCTCTCTCTATCGACAGTACTTGTGCTGTGTTCTGCAGTTCATTATGTTATCACGTTGTTCTGTAGAATATGCATGCATAGGAGATCAGCTCTTACACGGGCATTGCTTTGAATAACACTATAAACTCTTCAGACATGGCTTATAGACATAGAAGTGCACACATGCGCGCATGCAAACTCACACACACACATACACACACTGTAAACACAAACACATAAACAAAAACACACACACACACACACATACACATGCTCACACTCTTTCCCTCACCGTAATGTTGCCGAAATACAGAGAACACCTACATTCAGCTCCTAATCTCTCTCTCTCTGTCACAGCCGCAGTGCTTTGTCTCATAGCAACCTCCTTTCTGTACATGAGTTCCTCTCTCTAACTATTCACATTTGTTGGGTGGGTGGGTGGGTCAGTGGGTGGCTGGGTGTGTGTGTATGTGCGTGTGTATGAGGTCTATCCTTGTATATAATGTAGGTCATGGATGTGTCAGGATGGCGTGTGACAGGCGTCACTTGAACTGCTGCCTTTCTCATCACTATGAAACTGCACACAGGAAGACCTACTACTATGAAAGGGTTTGGAGATCAAAGGGGAGAGCCTTGCTGACTAGGGCTGTAAAACATGGCTGTTTATGATCGAGAATTTGTGATATTTTCCATGCGTTCCCATTCAGAATTGAACATTGTAACCTTGACTTTAAGACCCAAGTGGGCGACTCAGAAGAATGAGGACAGCTAAAGTGGTGGGTGGATGACACATTTTGGTATTGTTAACAAATTTTATGATTTACACACACACACACACACTCACACACACACACACACACACACACACACACACACACACACGCACACACACACACACACACTCCCTGCCACCCCATACACATACATACATACATACATACAGTGCCTTGCGAAAGTATTCGGCCCCCTTGAACTTTGCGACCTTTTGCCACATTTCAGGCTTCAAACATAAAGATGAATTAATTAATTTTTTGTGAAGAATCAACAACAAGTGGGACACAATCATGAAGTGGAACGGATTTGGATTTTTCAAACTTTTTTAACAAATCAAAAACTGAAAAATTGGGTGTGCAAAATTATTCAGCCCCTTTACTTTCAGTGCAGCAAACTCTCTCCAGAAGTTCAGTGAGGATCTCTGAATGATCCAATGTTGACCTAAATGACTAATGATGATAAATACAATCCACCTGTGTGTAATCAAGTCTCCGTATAAATGCACCTGCACTGTGATAGTCTCAGAGGTCCGTTAAAAGCGCAGAGAGCATCATGAAGAACAAGGAACACACCAGGCAGGTCCGAGATACTGTTGTGAAGAAGTTTAAAGCCGGATTTTGATACAAAAAGATTTCCCAAGCTTTAAACATCCCAAGGAGCACTGTGCAAGCGATAATATTGAAATGGAAGGAGTATCAGACCACTGCAAATCTACCAAGACCTGGCCGTCCCTCTAAACTTTCAGCTCATACAAGGAGAAGACTGATCAGAGATGCAGCCAAGAGGCCCATGATCACTCTGGATGAACTGCAGAGATCTACAGCTGAGGTGGGAGACTCTGTCCATAGGACGACAATCAGTCGTATAGTGCACAAATCTGGCCTTTATGGAAGAGTGGCAAGAAGAAAGCCATTTCTTAAAGATATCCATAAAAAGTGTTGTTTAAAGTTTGCCACAAGCCACCTGGGAGACACACCAAACATGTGGAAGAAGGTGCTCTGGTCAGATGAAACCAAAAGTGAACTTTTTGGCAACAATGCAAAACGTTATGTTTGGTGTAAAAGCAACACAGCTGAACACACCATCCCCACTGTCAAACATGGTGGTGGCAGCATCATGGTTTGGGCCTGCTTTTCTTCAGCAGGGATAGTGAAGATGGTTAAAATAGATGGGAAGATGGATGGAGCCAAATACAGGACCATTCTGGAAGAAAACCTGATGGAGTCTGCAAAAGACCTGAGACTGGGACGGAGATTTGTCTTCCAACAAGACAATGATCCAAAACATAAAGCAAAATCTACAATGGAATGGTTCAAAAATAAACATATCCAGGTGTTAGAATGGCCAAGTCAAAGTCCAGACCTGAATCCAATCGAGAATCTGTGGAAATAACTGAAAACTGCTGTTCACAAATGCTCTCCATCCAACCTCACTGAGCTCGAGCTGTTTTGCAAGGAGGAATGGGAAAAAATCTCGATGTGCAAAACTGATAGAGACATACCCCAAGCGACTTACAGCTGTAATCGCAGCAAAAGGTGGCGCTACAAAGTATTAACTTAAGGGGGCTGAATAATTTTGCACGCCCAATTTTTCAGTTTTTGATTTGTTAAAAAAGTTTGAAATATCCAATAAATGTCGTTCCACTTCATGATTGTGTCCCACTTGTTGTTGATTCTTCACAAAAAAATACTGTTTTATATCTTTATGTTTGAAGCCTGAAATGTGGCAAAAGGTCGCAAAGTTCAAGGGGGCCGAATACTTTCGCAAGGCACTGTACATACAGACAGACAGACAGACAGACAGACAGACAAATAAATAAATACAGAAAAAAAGTAGTAATCTTTTTTTGAGTAATTTTTTGGTGCTTTGACATATCCAAATAAGGAAATAATAATTTATCCTGAAGGTAGGACGGTTTGAGAAAGACTGAATGCCCATTGTTGTTTCTGTGCAATTCAAAAACAATTTAGGCTTCTGGAAAATGTATATTTTTGTCTGGGGTTTTTCGACTAATCTGGTGAATGGTTCAAATTGACAGACAAGGATGTTTGTCTCACCCCCAAATAACTCAGAGCCCAGTTCCATGAAACACAACGCGGTTGGTTATATCACAGTTTCATAGAAAAGCGATTTGGGAAGTGGCATCCTGCTGGTAGACCTCAATGGCTCAACACATGTAGGTCACTCTGCCACAGACAACAGATTGACTCCTTTCCTCTCCTCTCCTCTCTCTCCTCTCCCCAAACACCTTTCTCCTCTATTAGCAGCGGGAAATATATTTGCTTTTTTTCATGCTAATTTACGTCTGACAATATTCATTTTGACTTCAATATGTTGTTCATAAGCATTTCAAATATAGCAGTCAGATGTTGATGTCATGTTGCAATGTTCCTTTTAATTATTATATTTGTTTTGTTCCTGTTCTGAATGAATGAATGTCTGTTCCGGTTTGATCATGGAGAATATATCTGAACATGTTGTTGTTGAGAACAGTCAGTATTGTACGTTTGAGTCAGTGTGTACGTCTCTCCTGTGCTGCCTCCTGTTCATAAGGGCTAAATGAACTAGCATGTGGCTTGCTCCTCACACTGTACTGACTGCGCGTGTCTCAACGTCTTTATTATGGCCATATCCGTCTCTAACCATCTGTGTGTGTGTGTGTGTGTGTGTGTGTGTGTGCGTGCGTGCGTGCGTGCGTGCGTGCACATCTAATATGAATCAGAGTGAGGCACTCGCTAGCTGCTGTCTCTTATGACTGCTCACATTAGAGAGTCTAAAAAAAGCAAGGGATCTTTTTTTAGAGATGGGATGTCAAGATGGAGTATAAGTAATCTCTTCATAAGCATACACACACACACACAACATTGCATTAAGTGTTTATGTGGCTGCACCACCACCAATAATGTCCTATGACATCCTGACCCCCACCCAGCCATTGCAGTTGTCTATCGCAAACAAACACCAACACTCTCTGCCCTGCTCGTCAAAGAACGCTGCCTGCACAGACAAGGTGGTCTTTCTCTCGTTCTCCCTCCCCTCTATGTGTGATGGTGTGAATAACCAGTTGAGGACATTGCCTTCTTCTGTTTCCTCATCTCTCAGAGAAATTAGATTTCCTTGGAACCCAGTGATGTCTGCCAGGCATGGCTTCAGAGAATAAATTAATGGTGTTATGATGTGGTTTAACCAGGGCTTCTTCAGGTCGTATACTCAGCTCTGTTGCATAAGCACTGGGAAGTTGGGTGAGGGTCCTGAGACAGAATGAACTGTATTTATGGTTTTGTCCATTTTGACATTGTTGTTTTGGACACACATACAGAGAGTGACGTGGGGAGACTTGGCCTCTGGTGAAGTGTCCTGTGATCATATATCTACCAGATTTGTCTATGAATCATCACACACAGTCTCACACACACACACACACACACACACACACACACACACACACACACACACACACATCATTTAATTGTATAGATCACCTAGAACACTATAGAAAGTTCATATACGCTGAGTGTACAAAACATTAGGAACACCTACCTAATATTGAGTTGCATCCCCATTTGCCCTCAGAACAGTCTCAATTCATCGGGGTATGGACTGCAAGTTGTCGAAATCGTTCCACAGGGATGCTGGCCCATGTTGACTCCAATGCTTCCCACATTTGTGTCAAGTTGGCTGTATGTCCTTTGGGTGGTGGACCATTCTTGATACACATGGGAAACTGTTGAGCATGAAAAACCCAGCATCGTTGCAGTTCTTGACACACTTAAACTGGTGCGCCTGGCACCTACTACCATACCCCATTCAAAGGCACTTGAATCTTTTGTCTTGTCCATTCACCCTATATGTGAATGGCACATATACACAATCCATGTGGATTGTCCAAAGTGGTACCTCTGAGAATTCAAAGCTGTTTCCCAACTCGTCAACAGCTCCTTGATGGGAGCAGCTGATCAGGGTAAATAGACCCCCCATCTCCATCTCTAGTCATTGTTGGACTCAAAGAGCAGAAGGACATGAGTAGAGCACTCAGCCCAACAGGACACACACACACATAAGGCCAACCTCACACATTATGGCATCAGTAACATTATCAGAGATATTGAGGCTACATTCTACCACATGCTACAGTACCACTTTATAGGGGTTCTATGTTTTATCAAGACACTTTGTATCAGATAAGCATTGGTCTAGTATACCAGCTTTATTCTATACCGGAGCAAATTACAGCCTGGTAATGAACATGGGGTAGATTTAGACTTTTCCTGTTTTCACAACTCTCAATCTGTTCCCCCGTTCCTACTTCTGCTCTTTTGGAACTCCCCACTCGACTTCTATTTATATTTTTCTCAATCTCTTCATCTACCTCCATCTCTTTCTGTCTCTATCCATCAACACAAGCATCCAATGACAGTGCTCTGGGATAGGAAATGGAGGACGGTGCTATATTTAGAATCAGGGAAGGAGGGCAGATTGAGGGAGCAAATGAGAGAGAGAGAGAGGGAGGAGATACATCTACACTCTACTGCTGCCTCAGGACAGACACAGTCGGAAACAGAACTACAGAGAGCACTCAGAGACGAGCGTCGCTAATTCTCTTTTTTTTTGAAGACACAGATCTTATCTGCACAGACATTCACACATTCTACTAAAGAGTTGACTAAATAGTTGACGCGAGAAACCTGGATATACACTACAGTAGCAAAGAACAGAGAAAGAGGAAGAGACTTGGATATACACTCTACAACTCTTATTACAGGTGAGTCTGCAAGACAGTGGTGCCGAAGACCATTACAAGAGCCTACAGTTATAACTAGTGTAATAGAATATAGACATGATGGTAATCAGGGTTGGGTAGGTTATATTTTAAATGTAATACGTTACAGTTACTAGTTACCTGTCCAAAATTGTAATCAGTAACATAACTTTTGGATTACCCAAACTCAGTAACGTAATCTGATTACTTTTGGATGACCTTCTCCTTTAAAGGCATTCGAAGAAGAGAAAAAAGGATCCATCTGTCAAATGCATTTGGTGGGTCATCATAGTTGTCTCTGACTTGTGGTCAGATTCCCTCAGGTGTAACAAACTTAAACTTGCGCCTTTTTTTCAATACTGAACTGAATGTCACTGAGAAAACAGTAATCCAAGAAGTAATCATCTAGTTTTTCAAAAGTATATGTAATCAGATTACAATATTTTCGCTGGTAATGTAACTGATTACAGTTACAGGTAGTTTTTTTTGTAATCAGATGACATGCAACTGATTACATGAAGTCAGTTACTCCCCAACCCTGTTGCTATATATCTTTTCTGTGTATAGTAACAATGCTAGTATGGGTCTGAATCACTGTATACCAACTAGGTGTGGTTCTATATTTAGCAGCCGTTCCACCTTGAGGGATACAGGGAGAGGCTGGCTTTTAGGGTTTGGCTGGTGCTATTTTTGTCATTGAGGTCCGGACTGAAATACTCTGCAGGCTGCTGTCAGGGCTGAAATAACATGGGTTCCATAAGAAAATATAGGTTTGAGTATGTAGTTCTGTATGGTTCTGGGTGACTGGTTTGGTATTTATGGTATTTACACTGAACAAAAACATTTACACAACATGCAACAATTTCAAAGATTTTACTGAGTTGCATTTCAAATAAAGAAATCATTAATTTGGCCATAATCTATGGATTTCACATAACTGGTAGGGGCGTGGATCAGAAAACCAGTCAATTTCTGATGTGACCATTATTTGCCTCATGCAACGTGACACATCTCCTTCACATAGAGTTGATGAAGGCTGTTGATTGTGGCATGTGGAATGGTGTCTCACTGCTTTCAATGGCTGTGCAAAGTTGCTGGACATTGGCAGAAACTGGAACACGCTGTTGTACACGTCGATCCAGAACATGGGTGACATGTCTGGTGAGTATGAAGGCTATGGAAGAAATTTGACATTTTCAGTTGTGTACAGATTCTTGCAACATGGGGCCATGCATTATCATGCTGAAACATGAGGTGATCGATGGATGAATGGCATGACAATGGGCCTCAGGATCTGGTCACGGCATCTCTGTGCATTCAAATTGCCATTGATAAAATGCAGTTGTGTTCATTGTTCGTAGCTTATGCCTGTCCATACCATAACCCCACCTCAACCATAGAGCACTCTGTTCATAACGTGACATCAGTAAACGGCTCGCCCACACAACGCCATACAGGCTTGTCTGCCATCTTCCCGGTACAGTTGAAACCGAGATTCATCCATTCTACAGTGGGCCAGTGGCCATTGAAGGTGAGCATTTGCCCACTGAAGTCGGTTATGACGCCAAACTGCAGTCAGGTCAAGACCCTGGTGAGGTTGACGAGCATGCAGATGAGCTTCCCTGAGATGGTTTCTGACAGTTTGTGCAGAAATTCTTTGGTGGTGCAAACACACAGTTTCATCAGCTGTCCAGCTGGCTGGTCTCAGACGATCCCACAGGTGAAGAACCTGGATGTGGAGGTCCTGGGCAGGCGTGGTTACACATGGTCTGCAGTTGTGAGGTCGGTTGGACGTGCAGCCACATTCTCTAAAACGACGTTGGAGAGAGCTTATGGTAAAGAAAACAGCTCTGGTGGACATTCCTTCAGTCACATGCCAATTGTGTGACAAAACATTTTAGAGTGTCCTTTTATTGTCCCCAGCACAAGGTGCACCTCTGTAATTATCATGCTGTTTAATCAGCTTCCTGATATGCCACACCTGTCAGGTGAATGGATTATCTTGGCAAAGGAGAAATGCTCACTAACAACATTTGAGAGAAATACATTTTTGTGCAAATGGAACATTTCTGGGATATTTTATTTCAGCTCATGAAACATGGGGACCAACACTTTACATGTTGCATTTATATTTTTGTTCTGTGTACCAGTGTGTTTACATAGCTATGTTTCTCATGGACACGGTGTGTTTGTCTTACGGTCATATTTACACAACTCCTCCTGAGCAAACAAAGAGGAGAGGAGAGCATGGATTTGTGTAAAGAAATAGGAGTAGTGGAGACGGGGATCTTTGTGGCTTGGGTTACCAGGTATAGAATGGTGTTGATGTGGTTCTTTGGGGACCGTTGAAAGGAGCAGTTATGAAATATGATTAATCAGAGTATTTAATAAGATACCATTTCCCAAATGTCAGTTCATGAGGACAAAGTCACTCAGATATGATTCAAACATTACCTCTTGCTGACAGATGTCTGTCTCTTTCTTTCCCCGCAGCCATGCGTCCTAGATCCAAACTCCTGTCCCAGAAGAGGAGACTACAGCTTCCCACCATCAGAGAGGGCTACGAGGACCTAGTCAGAGACATGAACCAGTTGAATCAGATTAACCAGTCCAACACCCTCCACTCTGCCCAGCCTACCACTCACCCAGGGCCCTGCCCACACACTCTCTCCTCAGAGGACTACCTGCTGTCCATATGCCACCTGGCTCACCCCACCTCCCTTCCCACCAATGACATTATCAACCCTCGCCAGCAGGACTCGCTGCACCACAGGCCGAGGCTGCTGCGGCTCGCTGTGCAAGATGAAAACTCTCCAAAGACCACTGCACTTTGTCACAGGGAAAAGGCTCATGGTAAGGACAGGTTGGAGCCTGGGATGTACTCTGACCTCATTACTGTGTGCGGAGGACAGGAGAAAGATTCCAACTGTAGCAAGCCTGCGTTTGGTCGCCATGGTGCGTCAGATCCTTTAGAATTCCTGTACAGCAGCCCCACCCACTCCACCTGTCAATCAGGGAATGGGAGGCAGGGATTGGGTTTGAGAAGACACTGGGTGGTGTCTGAGGGCCAGTCCTGCCCATGGGCACACAGTTAACAGCGCTCTTGCCCCTCTGGCCTCCAGCAGCAACGTAAGAGCAGCTGTCCTAAGTTCCGTGATACAGCCACCCCTGACTGTGCCCTCTCTCTCTCTTACCTCACCACACAGCCCTCACAGACATGCACACCTATACAGGACTCTGCAGAACAGCTACAGGCTAGGATAAGTAGCCCGTTTAACAAAGAAAACGAGGGGGGTGAAGGGAGAGGGAAAGAGAGGAAGGAGGAGAGGAAAATGGAGAGCTCCACAGTCAAACATTCCCTGATCTCTCAGTGGATGTCAGATTGTCCCTGTGCCTGGATGGAGGCCTGTGTACGAGCTTGCCTTCTGCCCACCATCGCAGATATGTAAAGGCACCAGAACCACTGAACCACATCAACAGTTCATAGACCTATATGACAGGATATGTACAATGACAAGACACCACAGTTTCACTATGACAGTAGATACCTGCTGAAATGTTTTTTGTTTGTTAGAAAATGTATATATTTTAATTGAATATCTGAAACATGCAATGTACTTGCAGTGAAGCCGCTCAACAACTACATCATACCAGTCATCCAACAGAGTCCCATTCAGAGGGACACACAGAAGCATCCAGGGCCAATGCCCTGCTCAAGGGCATGTTGACCGATCTCCCACCAGGCTAAAAAACATGAACCTGAACCCTCCAAGATCCCCCCACAGTTCCCCAATAGCTGTCCCTCAACCATTCGAGACCCCTCCCATAGTCTCCCCCCAAGAATATATATATATTTTTTTTTTAATACAATTAATTCCATTCCCCACCCCCAAGAACCCCACAATGCACCAACAACCAAGAGAATGAACTAAAGAGAAAAAAGTAAAAGACCTGCTGAATTGACACGGCAGCAAATATAGATGCTGATCTATGACAAATGTCACTGAACTACAATACAAAAAAACTACAAATACAATGAGTGTACAAAACATTAGGAACACCTTCCTAATATTGCCCTCAGAACAGCCTCAATTCATTGGGGCATGGACTCTACATGGTGCCCAAAAAATGAATAGATTTTTTTTAAAACATGTTTTTAATACAGTGTCTGTCTGTCATGATTTTTAACCTGTGACCCTTTACAGAGGCATGATAACTTGTTTTTGTGCACATTAAATGTCAGAAACCCAGTATTCCATGAAGTCTGTCGTTTCTTCTGGTTTCCACGGCAACTGCTGAGGGATTCCGAAGAGGTAAATGGAGGCATCTTGATTCCGTGTGTGAAGAAGGAACCAGCACAAACAAATATCCTGGATAAACCAACCAACAGACAAAAAGTATGTTACCCTCTGTAAAGTGTCACAAACTGCACTGTTGGTTATGGGCTTGTAGGTAACCATTTCACGGTAAAGTCTACACTTGTTGTGTTCGGCGCATGTGACAAATACGGGTTGATTTGATTTGATTTGAAAAGGGCACAAACTAATTTGGATGAGGTTATTCCAGATTAAGGCCTAGGGGCTCTATTCATTCTGTATTACTGAAGAGTTACAGATTGTGGGATAGAAATGTAAAGGCCATTTCCGATTAAGCCGATATACACTGAGTATAAAAAACATTAGGAACACCTTCCTAATATTGAGTTGCACTCCCTTTTGCCCTCAGAACAGCCTCAATTCGTCGGGGCATGGACTCGACATGGCGTCGAAAGCTTTCCACAGGGATGCTGGCCCATGTTGATTCCATTGCTTTCCACAGTTGTGTCAAGTTGGATGGATGGTGGACCATTCTGGATACAGACAGGAAACTGTTGAGTTTGAAAAATCCAGCAGCGTTGCAGTTCTAAATCAGGCTTACATGGGATTTCTCTTATGTCTCTATTCAATTATTACAGCAGAAATTCAGCTTTTGAAAATCACAAAGGCGAATTCGGAATAAGTGGGACACTATTTGCCTTTCTGTCTTCTGTAACCTCTTTCGACATCTATCCAACACATTAACCCAAGAAATGATACATTTCTGAAAATCCTCAAGATGTTTCCTAATGACACACACAAAAGATATTGGATCTCATATTTACAGGAGGCATGACTAGGGCTGTGGAGGTCATGAAGTTTTGTCAGACAGTTATTGTCATGCAAAAGACTGCCAGACTCACGTTAATTGACCAATAATGTACATAAACTCCTTTAACACCTTTGGAACGTTACGTTTTAAAAGTCTAATGAATCAATTGAATATACACCATCAGTGGCGATTTTAGGATGCAGAAAAAAGTGGGATGCATGCTAGCAAACCCAGGACACAACAGAACACAACACTAAACAATACATTAATTGCACTTTAACGGTGACAAATGGTGACCATAAACTGTTAGGGCCTACATAAAGCTACATACGGCAGTCCCGACATCTTACCACTGCTACACCTGGCTATCAGTGGAGCCTTGTCTGGCAGCGAAACAGTTCATTCAGCCTCATTTACTGGCCTAATAAGCTAAGAGGCAAACCGTAATTTCGATTAAGACATTAATGAGCGAGCTATGACAGACGTAGTCAATATAACTATTTGTTTAGCACTTTTGAAATGTACAGTGACAGAATTCAGAACACGGGCCATTCTTACAGTGTTCTCACTGTACACCAAGTCAGAACCGTAGGATAAATGAAGGGGGCATACAAGCAGACAATGAAAGCTGACACAACATACACTTAGTATTACTTTCTTAGCTACAGTATACATATCTCCCTGCTATATTACATAATTTATGCAGTAGTTTACAATACATTTTTGGACTCACCTTGTTGTGCTTACTTGAACAGGAAGGTGATGCGGTGGTCCTTTGCGGGAAAATTTTGTTATTCAATTCTGGCATTCTCCGGACTTATTGTGCTTTCAAAACAACTGGGAACTCCAGAAAAAAACATGGTTGAATCATGCTGATGTCATTCATCTTCAGGCGTTAGCACTAAGAAGAGGCCAGATTTACAATTCCAAGTTGGATGACCGTTCAAATTGTATTTTCACAGTCGAAGCTTGTTTATTCCTGACTTCCCAGTTGTCTTGAACTCACTAAAGTACAGTTTTTGCAGTTCCGAGTTAACAGTTGTTTTGAGCGTAGCACAAATCGTGCTTCATTGACAGCATGGCTAATGTTGAATGTTTATAATTTTCAACTTGGAAAAGAGCCCTTTAATCACAGATTTGGGACCACATAGCCACTCCGCTGAATGGCAGGCTAGTGATTACTTTGCAATGCTTGCAGTTAGGCACTGTCACTGATTCCTTCCAAACCACTCACTGTTGAATTTGAATTTGTTGAATTCCAACTTGTTGTGTAATGTTTATGTCCAATGGCCTATGAGCACAGATACATTTAATCTATCATTTATCTTCATTATTTATCTTCATATGACAAGGATTAAAAAGGATTGCCAGTATTATCGACTTGACTCATGATGATGACTGCTAGCTAATATTTTGAAAGTATTATGTTGATAAGATCAGTCCAATCAAAGCTACTATACATATAAGGTGATTTGACGTCATTTATTCTGTGGCCAATGACCTTAAGCCTTCTTGGAAGGGCACTTCTAATGTAACTCCATGGCAGCACCCAAGGTCCTAGAACTTTCCATCTCTACCCTTAGAACACTGAGCCAATCATGGCGCAGCACTCTGTATTTTCAAATGGCTTGCCCCACCACCACAGAATGCACTGAGCAATGGCTGAAATGCCTGCATTTTGGAGCTGCATTACTCAAGAAAACAAAAAAGAGATTCCCTGAATGACGGGTCTCCAATGTCCACCATCACAATAAATCAATATCAATATCAACACATTACCGTTCAAAAGTTTGGGGTCACTTAGAAATGTCCTTGTTTTTGAAAGAAAAGCAAATTGTTTGTCCATTAAAATAACATCAAATTGATCAGAAGTACAGTGTAGACATTGTAATGTTGTAAATGACTATTGTAGCTGGAAACTTCTGATTTTTAATGGAATATCTACATAGGCGTACAGAGGCCCATTGTCAGCAACCATCACTCCTGTGTTCCAATGGCACGTTGTGTTAGCTATCAAAGTTTATAATTTTAAAAGGCTAATTGATAATTAGAAAACCCTTTTGCAATTATGTTAGCACAGCTGAAAACTGTTGTTCTGTTTAAAGAAGAAATAAAACGGGCCTTCTTTAGACTAGTTGAGTATTTGGAGCACCAACATGTGTGGGTTCGATTGCAGGTTCAAAATGGCCAGAAACAAAGAACTTTATTCTGAAACTAGTCAGTCTATTCTTGTTCTGAGAAATGAAGGCTATTCCATGCGAGAATTTGCCAAGAAATTTAAGATCTCGTACAACGCTGTGTACTACTCCCTTCATAAACCAGTGCAAACTGGCTCTGACCAGAATAGAAAGAGGAGTGGGAGGCCCCGGTGCCCCACTGAGCAAGCGGACGAGTCGGTGATTCTCACAAATATTTCAAACATGAAATCTTTAAAAAGACTTGCATCAACAAATGTCCTTTTTAGGCATTAATAACAAGTTCGGAATTGTTTGTGAGCATTCATTTAAAAACATTATGATGAAACTGGCTCTCGTGAGGACTACCACAGAAATGGAAGACCCAGAGCATAAGTTCATTAGAGTTAAAGCCTCAGATATTGCAGCCCAAATGCTTCACAGAGTTCAAGTAACATCAACTGTTCAGAGTAGACTGTATGAATCAAGCCCTCATGGTCGAGTTGCTGCAAAGAAACCACTACTAAAGGACACTAATAATAGGAAGAAACTTGCTTGGGCCAAGAAACAATAGCAACAGACAGGAGTCCAAATTGGAGATTAGATTTCACATTCAACACAAATCTATTTTGTAACAACAATACCGTGGAATAAAATGTAATAAATAAATAAAAATGATAGGCCAATATTCATTTTGGAAACTATCTGTGTATATGTGGGCTGCTTTATTAAAAATCAAATGGCTTTTTCCCAAATTCATTGATGATCAGATGTAACTGGTTCTCTTGCGCTCAATTGTTATAGTTGATAGAGAACCCTTGTGCTACAAGCTGTACAGGACATTAGTCACCATGCACAGGTCTACACTTGTTGTATTCGGCGCATGTGACAAATAAAGTTTGATTTGACTAAAAAGTTTGAAAACACCAAAACGTGTTTCTCACAAGTGTAGCAGGTTGTGAACAATGTTTCCATTCTGAGAATGAAAACACTACAAGACTGTAGACCTGAGTAGTAATACAATGCATTGACAGAAATAAATGAAGCTTAAAGATTTTTACTTTATTTTTTCTTTCACCTTTATTTAACCAGATAGGTCAGTTGAGAACAAGTTCTCATTTACATCTGCGACCTGGCCAAGATAGAGCAAAGCAGTGTGACACGAACAACACAGAGTTACACATGGGATAAACAAATGTACAGTCAATAACACAATAGAAAAGTCTATATACAGTGTGTGCAAATGTAGTAAGATTAGGAGGTAAGGCAATAAATAGGCAAAATAATTACAATTTAGCAATTAAACACTGGAGTGATAGATGTGCAGAAGATGAATGTGTAAGTAATACAGCTAATGTGTTAGTAAACCCACTACAATCATGCAGTAACATTACAGTGTATAGTAAGTAAGCAGTTTAACAGTTACACTGGCGGGTCCCAGTGACAATAAATTAATTAAACCAAAAGCTTACCTTGACTTGGAACAGTTGCAGTGTTGTGTTGGATAGTCATAGATAGCTAGCTAGCATAGCATCCCTCTGTTTGAGCTGAGTGTTTGAGTAGGCTAAACTAGCCAGCTGCATTTGCTAGCTAACTAAGTGAAGCTTCTCCTTCATTTTTGAAGAAATGAATCTGCTGGAAACTGTTCAACTATTGTCTTTCTCTCTCTTTGAGTCAACTACTCACCACATTTTATGCACTGCAGTGCTAGCTAGCTGTAGCTTATGCTTTCAGTACTAGATTAATTCTCTGATCCTTTGGTTTAGTGGACAACATGTTAGTTCATGCTGCAAGAGTTCTGATATGTTGGAGGACGTCCTCCAGAAGTTGTCATAATTACTGTGTAAGTCTATGGAAGGGGGTGAGAACCAAGAGCCTCTGAAGCTAGCTGTCCTCCGGCTAGCTTCACCATGGTGCTACCCTACAGAGTGCTGTTGAGGCTACTGTAGACCTTCAGTGCAAAACAGTGTGTTTTAATCAATTATCTGCTGATGTGAATATATTTAGTATAGTTATATCAAAAAAGTAGTTATACCAATTTTATTTTTATGAAATTCACTGAGGAGGATGGTCCTCCCCTTCCTCCTCTGAGGAGCCTCCACTGTTCTCCAGGCACCACTACACCACTGCATAGGGCTGATGGAAAGACAGCAGTAACACATAGCATGATGTTAAAGGGTAACCAGTCCATAAACTCTCACATAATAAACCAGTAGGTCCCAATCATAAGAATATCAAAACACAACCATCAACCATTTCCCAATCTAAATGTACAACTATTACTTCCCATTGCAAAAAAAACATTTCACATTTAGCACACAAAGTAACCATTGACCTAAAGTTTAAAGTGGAACTAACACTAAGTGTCATATTCTTCCTGGGGTTGTAAATTAAAATGTCATGTTGCTAAAACGCTGTCAATTCTACTTTAAATGCAACAATGGTGGCTTTACTATGGGCCATGATCTCTCTTTTACGAACATATCAAGAATATTTCAAGGACAGTCTTTTTCCATCTTCATAATTGCAAAAAATCTGACACTTTTTGTCCAAAAATGATGCAGAAAAACAAATCCATGCTTTTGTCACTTCTAGATTAGATTACTGCAATGCTCTACTCTCCAGCTACCTGGACACAGCACTAAATACACTTTAGTTAGTGCTAAACACTACTGCTAGAATCTTGACTAGAACTAGAAAATTATAACAGTACTCCAGTGCAAGCCTTTCTACACTGGCTTCTTGTTAAGGGTTGGGCAGAATTTAAGATTTTACTGCTGACCTACAAAGCATTCCATGGGTCTGTATTTATTTTATTTTATTTAAGCTTTATTTAACTAGGCAAGTCAGTTAAGAACAAATTCTTATTTACAGCGACGGCCTACCAAAAGGAAAAAGGCCTCCTGCGAGGACGGGAGCTGGGATAGAAATGTAAATAAATTAATCACACATCACGACAAGAGAGACAACACAACACTACATAAAGAGAGACCTAAGCCAACATTGCGTGGCAGTAACAAAAGACAACACAGCATGGCAGC
Source organism: Oncorhynchus mykiss (assembly GCF_057628025.1). NCBI lineage: Eukaryota > Metazoa > Chordata > Actinopteri > Salmoniformes > Salmonidae > Oncorhynchus > Oncorhynchus mykiss. Next base: position 5,867,599 of record NC_143035.1, on the reverse strand, counting down.
AACTCAACATGAGAATAACATGGCCTGCTCTTACTTGTTCTTAATTCTTCTTAATTTGTTCCTGTTGTACATACCTACACATAAACTACGGTCACAAGACGTAATCCTCCTTATTGTCCCTAGAATTTATAAGCAAACAGCTGGAGGCATGACTTTCTCCAATAGAACTCAAATTTTATGGAATGGTTTGCCAATCCATGAGACGCAGACTCTGTCTCGACCTTTAAGTCTCTACTAAAGATACATCTCTTCAGTTGGTTCTATGACCGAGTGTAGTCTGGCTCAGGTGTGCAAATGTGAACGGCAAGGCACTTGAGCAACAAACCCGCCTTTGTTGTCTCTGCCTGGCAGGCTCCTTTCTCTCCGCTGGGATTCTTTGCCTCTGACCCTATTACAGGGGCAGAGTCTCTGGATTACTAGTGCTCTTAAAATGCCGTCCCTAGGAGGGGTGCGTCACTTGAGTGGGTCGAGTCACTGACAAGTCATCGTCCTGTATGGTTTTGCGCACCCTCGGGATCTGTCTCAGGATAGTAAATTGGTGGTCTGTTGATATCCCTCTCGTCAAATCAAATCAAATCTTTTGGACCTAGACTTGGCGCTCTGGTACCGCTTGCCGTGCGGTAGCAGAGAGAACAGTCTATGACTAGGCTGGCTGGAGTCTTTGACAATTTTTAGGGCCTACCTCTGACACTGCCTGGTATAGAGGTCCTGGATGGCATGAAGCTTGGCCCCAGTGATGTACTGGGCCATGCGCACTACCCTCTGAGGTGCCTTGCGGTCTTAGGCCAAGCAGTTGCCATACCAGGCAGTGAGGCAACCAGTCAGGATGCTCTCGATGGTGCAGCTGTAGAACTTTGAAGATCTGAGGACCCGTGCAAAATCCTTTCAGTCTCCTGAGGGGGAATATGCGTTGTGGTGCCATCTTCACGGCTGTCTTGGTGTGTTTGGACCATGTTAGTTTGTTGGTGATGTGGACAACAAGGAACTTGAAGCTCTCAACCTGCTCCACTACAGTCCCGTCGATGAGAATGGGGACGTGCTCGCTCTTCCTTTTCCTGTAGTCCACAATTATATCCTTTGATTTGATCACTTTGGGGGAGAGGTTGTTGACCTGGAACCATATTTCCAGGTCTCTGACCTCCACAGACCTTTTTTCCCTCATCAATCTACACACAATACCCCATAATAGCAAAGCAAAAACAGATTTTAGATTTTTTAGCAAATTTACTCAAAATTAAAAACTGAAATATCACATTTACAGAAGTACTCAGACCCTTTACTCAGTACTTTATTGAAGCACCTTTGGCAGTGATTACAGCCTGAGTCTTCTTGGGTATGACGCTACAAGCTTGGCATACCTATATGTGGGGAGTTTCTCCTATTCTTCTCTACAGATGCTCTCAAGATCTTGCAGGTTGAATGGGGAGCATTGCTGCACAGCTATTTTCAGGTCTGAGGTCCTGAGCACTCTGGAGCAGGTTTTCACCAAGGTTCTCGCTGTACTTTGCACCATTCATCTTTCCCTTGATCCTGGCTCGTCTCCCAGTCCCTGCCTCTGAAAAACATCCCCACAGCATGATGCTGTCTCCACCATGCTTCACTGTAGGGATGGTGCCAGGTTTCCTCCAAACGTGACACTTGGCATTCAGGCCAAAGAGTTCAATGTTGGTTTCATCAGACCAGTGAATCTTGTTTCTCATGATCTGTGAGTCCATTAGGTGCCTTTTGGCAAACTCCAAGTGGGCTGTCATGTGCCTTTTTTCTGAGGAGTGACTTACGTCTGGCCTGATTGGTGGAGTGCTCCAGAGATGGTTGTCCTTCTGGAAAGGTTCTCCCATCTCCACGGAGGATCTCTGGAGCTCTGTCAGAGTGACCATCAGGTTCAGAATGATGGAGGCCACTGTGTTCTTGGGGACCTTCAATGCTGCAGAAATTTTTTGGTACCCTTACCCAGATCTGTTCCTCGACACAATGCTGTCTTAGAGGTATACGGACAATTGCTTCAACCTTATGGCTTGGTTTTAGCTTTCACATGCACCTTCAACTGTGGGACCTTATTACAGGTCATAGGCGGAAATCCCAGGAGGGACGGGGGGACCCCACCATCCTGGGAAAAATATGATTTGTCCCCCCCAATCTATCACTGTAAACATAACTATGTAATTTCAATAATTTTAATAATACACAATGAAAGTACTTGTGCTGATTATAGACACTTAATAGCACATTTTTACGTTTCAAAAGATTGCGACCCCTGCCTTTTGCCTGGTTTGATCCACTGCCTCCCAACCCCCTAGCCCTCATCAGTGGCACGTGATGCAGGGACTGTGCATGTGTGGGAATCTGATGGTCTGTCGTTGGTGGCTGACCTCCAGTAAGTAGTTCAAACAAAGGATATGTTAGATATTTCTTTACTTCACCACTCAATAGAAGAAAATACATTTATAACCGTCACCAGTCTTCATTTTCGCTGCATTAAATTACAGGTCACTCTCTATGTTAGCTGATGTTTGCTAGCTAGCTAAAGTAACATTAACAAGTGTTTTCAGCTATTTGAGTTTGAGTCAATGAGAGAAGCTAGCATTGCATTGTAGTGTTCCTTAGCTGGCACGGTAACAGAGGGTTCGTGTTTACCATCTGAAAGGCACTTAATGCACGTAACTCATGTGAGGTTAATCCAGTCAATCGCACCATAGCGATTTTGTTTTATGTTGGCAGGGTTCACGCACACAATAGCTGAATTTGCAGAGCTAGCGAGCAAACATTAGCTGTCAAGCTAGCTAGTACCTATTCCATTTATGTGGTGTCGTCAAAGACGGAATCTTTGCTATCGTCAGTTTATACACTAACCACGCTGGGTGTGGTCCGATCTACTCTTCCTCAGACGAAGAGGAGATTCGTTACAGTAGTTCTGTTCAGTTTATCGCTAACCTTATCACAGGGACTTCGAAGCGATAAACTGAACAGAACTACTGTAACGAATCTCCTCTTCGTCTGAGGAAGAGTAGATCGGACCACACGCAGCGTGGTTAGTGTCCATGTTAATATTTTAATATAACAGAACACGAAACAAAAATAACAACGAGAATGTTAGAAACGAAACAGTCCTGTCAGGTGAAACAACACAAAACAGAAAACAACTACCCACAAACACAGGTGGGAACAGGCTACCTAAGTATGGTTCTCAATCAGAGACAAAGATTGACAGCTGCCTCTGATTGGGAACCATACCATACCAAACACATATAAGTACAAAACATAGAACAAAACATAGAATGCCCACCCCAACTCAAGCCCTGACCAAACCAAAATAGAGACAAAAAAGGAACTAAGGCCCATTGCTCCCCTCTGTGTTTGGGTTAGTAATAATTCCCCTCAGCATGCATTTTTTCACTATTCTGAATGTCTAAACGTCCATTTGTTGTTCTAAAATATGAACACAGAAATACTGGACATGTTGAACTCTTATGGTGGTGATTTGACAAAATTACAATCATGGTCTTGAATTTGTCAAACCCTGATCTGTTTCACCTGTCTTTGTGCTTGTCTCCACCCCCCTCCAGGTGTCGCCCATTTTCCCCATTATCCCCTGTGTATTTATACCTGTGTTCTCTGATTGTCTGTTGCCAGTTGCCAGTTCGTCTACCAGCGGTTTTCCCTACTCCCGTTTTTGCCCTAATCCCTGTTCTCTTGTTTTCCCGATTCTGCCTGCCCTGACCCTGCCTGCCGTTCTGTACCTTGTGACACAGCCCTGGATTACTGACCTCTGCATGAACTGACCCTAACTACCGTTCTGTACCTTTCGGACTCTGCTCTGGATTACTGACCTCTGCATGCCCTTGACCTGTCATTTGCCTGCTGCCTGTTTGTGTAATAAACTTTTGTTACTTAGAACTGTCTGCATCTGGATCTTATCCTGAGGTCTGATAGAATTGGACTCACATTTTTCTAGTATTGGTCTCAAAACCCTTGACTTGGTCTTGAAACCCTTGTCCCCCTCCGGTCTTGGTCTTGACTCGGACTCGATTTTCTCCGGTCTTAGTCCTGAATCAGTCTCGCTTTAGGTGGTCTTGAACACAACACTGGTTTTACCTCCTTCACATGTACACTGAGTGTACAAAATATTATTGCTTACTGATGTCACTTTTTAAATCCACTTCAATCAGTATAGATGAAGGGGAGAGGACAGGTTAATGAAGGATTTTTAAACCTTGAGACAATTGAGACATGGATTGTTTATGTGTACGATTCAGAGGGTGAAACGGTGCAGGGCGCACCGGTTTGAGTGTTTCAAGAACTGCAATGCTGCAATGCTCAACAATTTCCCGTTTGTATCAAGAATGGTCCACCACCCAAAGAACATCCAACCAACTTGACACAACATTGTTTCCCTCCTTCAGGGAACAGCATGGCTAAGTGCAACAGTGCAACATGGCAGTGTTGCCATTGTATATGAATGTATTTCTTTGTAATGTCGAAATAAGCATTTACATTTTCATATTTTAGTCATCTAGCAAACGCTCTTATCCAGAGCAATTTAAAGTTAGTGCATTCATCTTAAGATAGCTCAGTGGGACAAACAAGTATCACAGTCATATTAAGTCCATTTTTATCTCAATAAAGTAGCTATCAGCAAAGTCAGAGCTAGTAAGGGGGGTAAAGTCAAGTGTGAGTGTTTTTTGTAGGGTGGTGGGGTGCTGTGGGATTATTTAAAATAATCTTTGAAGAGGTAGGGTTTCATATACATTTGAAGTCGGAAGTACATACACCTTAGCCAAATAGTTTTTCACAATTCCTGACATTTAATCCTAATAATAATTCCCTGTCTTAGGTCAGTTAGGATCACCACTTTATTTTAAGAATGTGAAATGTCAGAGTAATAGTAGAGAGAATGATTTATTTCAGCTTTTATTTCTTTCATCACATTCCCAGTGGGTCAGAAGTTTACATACACTCAATTAGTATTCAGTAGCATTGCCTTTAAAATGGTTTAACTTTGGTCAAATGCTTCAAGTAGCCTTCCACAAGCTTCCGACAATACGTTGGGTGAATTTTGGCCCATTCCTCCTGACAGAACTGGTGTAATGGAGTCAGGTTTGTCGGCCTCCTTGCTCGCACAAGCTTTTTCAGTTCTGCCCACAAATGTTCTATTGGATTGAGGTCAGGGCGTTGTGATGGCCATTACCTTGACTTTGTTGTCCTTAAGCCATTTTGCCACCACTTTGGAAGTATGCTTGGGGTCATTGTCCATTTGGAAGATCCATTTGCGACCAAACTACCCTCTTGGGGCTAGGGGGCAGAATTTTCACTTTTGGATAAATAGCGTACCCAATGTCAACTTCCTGCTACTCATGCCAAGAATATAAGATATGCATATTATTCATAGATTTGGATAGAAAACACTCTGACGTTTCTAAAACTGTTTGAATCATGTCTGTGAGTATAACAGAACTTATGCAGCAGGAAAAAGCCCAAGGACTAACTGTTCAGAATTTGTTTTTTTGCCTCTCTCTGTTCCCTGACCTGTTATTGCCAAGGGATAGTTCTTAGGAACCTATTTTCAGTCCCTACCGCTTCCACTTGATGTCACCAGTCTGTGGAATTTGGTTGAGGTTATTCCTTTGTGCAATGAAGAAGTAGGCCAACTAGGAACTGGGTATACTTTTTTGAGTTGCGCAAGATGTGAAAAGTGGCGCTGGTTTGTTTTCATTCCTGTATTGAACACAGATTGCCCCGTCTACAATTTGATTGATTATTAACGTTTAAAAATACCTAAAGTTGTATTACAAAAGTAGTTTGAAATATTTTGGCAAAGTTTATAGGCAACTTTTGAAATATTTTGTAGTGACGTTGCGTTTTTTGTAAGCTGTTTATTTCTGGATCAAACGCGCTTTATAAATGGACATTTTGGATAACTCCTTTGTTTACTGCTGGTGCAGATGGTGCAGGCTATCAGATAATAGCTTCTTATGCTTTCGCCGAAAAGCATTTTTAAAATCGGACATGTTGGCTGGATTCACAACGAGTGTAGCTTTAATTGAGTATCTTACATGTGTGATTTAATGAAAGTTTGAACTTTATAGTATTTTATTTGAATCTGGCGCTCTGAATTTTCCCTGGCAATTGGCCAGTTGAGACATTTGCGTCCCGCCTATCCCTAACTAGTTTTAACTTCCTAACTGATATCTGGAGATGATGCTTCAATATATCCACATAGTTTTCCCCCTCATGATGCCATCTATTTTGTGAAGTGTACCAGTCCCTCCTGCAGCAAAGCACCCCCACAACATGATGCCCCCGTGCTTCATGGTTGGGATGGTGTTCTTTGGCTTGCAAGCCTCCCCCTTTTTTTCTCCAAACATAACGATGGTTATTGTGGCCAAGCAGTTCTATTTTTGTTTCATCAGACCAGAGGACATTTCTCCAAAAAGTACGATATTTGTCCCCGTGTGCAGTTGCAAACCGTAGTCTGGCTTTTTTATGGTGGTTTTGGAGCAGTGGCTTCTTCCTTGCTGAGCAGCATCTTCACAAGGTCCTTTGCTGCTGTTCTGGGATTGATTTTCACTTTTCGCACCAAAGTACGTTCATCTCTAGGAGACAGAATGGGTCTTCTTCCAGAGCGGTATGACAACTGCATGGTCCCATGGTGTTTATACTTGCATACTATTGTTTGATGAACGTGGTACCATCAGGTGTTTGCAAATTGCTCCCAAGGATGAACCAGACTTCTGAGGTCTTGGCTGACTTTTTTTATTTTCCCATGATGTCAAGCAAAGAGGCACTGAGTTTGAAGATAGGCCTTAAAATACATCCACAGGTACACCTCCAATTGACTCAAATGATGTCATTTAGCCTATCAGAAGCTTCTAAAGCCATGATATAATTTTCTAGAATTTCCACAGCTGTTTAAAGGCACAGTCAACTTAGTGTATGTAAACTTCTGACCCACTGGAATTGTGATACAGTGAATTATAAGTTAAATAACCTGTCTGTAAACAATTGTTGAAAATGTAACTGTGTCATGCACAAAGTAGATGTCCTTACCGACTTGCCAAAACTATAGTTTGTTAACAAGAAATTTGTGGAGTGGTTGAAAAACGGGTTTAAATGACTCCAACCTAAGTATAAGGTAAACTTCCGACTTCAACTGTATATCTTATACTGGGGTATTTGAAAAATAGGCACTGGACGATTTTTCAAAATCTTCAATATGGTTGAAATTACTTCTTTGAAGTTTTCAATACATTTTAATAATTGTAACCACTAGTTTAGGTAAATACAGTACCTGCAGTCAACTTGTGCAATACGTTAGGAGATAAGGCAGACAGCGTTCTTCATTTCACCTGTCACATTATTTTACATTATGTAGCTTACCTTAGTTCCCTAGAACAGTTGAGACAGTTTGTAAATTGCACAATGGGAGAATGTGGGAGCAGGTGAGTCCAACTGTGTCCAACAAGTTTCCAGTTTTGTTTTCTTTCTACAATCGAGTGATCAGGGATGTGCAACTATAATTTTCCTTCGCAAAAAAATACATTAGTGCAACACAAAACGGCATTAAAACTATTAATGTCCATCATATTTCTAAAAGAAAGAATGTAGCCAACTACATTTCCTCATGTTAATCTTGCATTTTACAGAGAAGAGTAGGCTGGTTACACATCAGTCAGAGCGCTCTCCTGATAGAATGCACATTTGTGAATTTTCATCTGAGTGGAGAAGTGCAACTGAAGCATGAAATGTGTCTGATGCTGAGCAGATATTACAATTAGAAGCATTTTACATCTGCGTTTAATACAAATGCAGCAAGACATCTCGTTTGCGTTTTATATTTTTTTCCTGCGTGAAAAACGCAGAATTCTGCATTAACTCAACCCCTAAATTGAATTTGTTATTTAATCCAAGTAAGTGCCTGAATTAATAAGGTGACTGGATAGCATATTGTCTTAGCTTCCTGCCGTGTTTGAGAAGTCAAAGCCCTTTGGATTAGTTATTTGTACAGCTGCCACTATCTTAATTTCCTTGCATTTTTTCTCCCCTCCCCGCTTCTCCAAGCAGAGCAGGCAGGTCCATTGCCCTGGCGACTCCAGACTCCACACTGCATGTAGCCTACACATGCTGCTGCAGAACCAGTACGGTTCTTCTTTCAGACAACCATACATCAAAAACTTTGTTCATTTGCACAACATCTCATTCACATTCGCTTGTAAATGTCCAAACTCACCTAAAAAAAATGGCATTCGGTAGCTCCTACTTATATGTATAACTTTATTAGCTGGATTGCCTGTCTTTGCAATTTGTTTATTTTCATCAGTGCTCGTTAGCATATTTAGCTAAAAGCTTCCATTGAAATTCACTATTACTTGTGCTAATTATGTTAGCATTCTAGTAATAGACAACCAATTGGCTTTTTTGCCCTTTTCTTGGCACCCCCTTGTGCACTAAGCCAGTAATACGTATATACTGTATATAGGAAAGTATGACGATATGAAAATCTAGATACTGCCCAGCCCTACGGGGCAGCAACTCTGCTGTCCTAGCTTCAGGGAGAAGCTGGTTCCACCCATTGGAGCGCCAGGACAGAGAAGAGCTTGGACTTGGAGCTGCACCCCATAGGGGTGGGAGGACCAAGAGACCAGAGTTGTTGGGGTGTAGGGTTTGAGCATAACCTGAAGGTAGAGAGGGGCAGTTCATCTTGCGGCTCTGTAAGCAAGTAAACATGCGTCTAACCCCCATATCACACACTCACAAACTGTAAATATATATGTGAACATTGTACTATCAATTGGGGAGAGAGAGACTTAAATATCACATGAATTTGTACATATCCACTGCATGCATAAGAATTGAGCCAAAGTTGCTTCCTGTTTAGTCACGTCTTTGGTCACGTTGCAGTCAAACGAAAACACTGGTGATTGGTTGACAAAGAGTGCCTTCCACAATGCAGGTGACAGCTGGTGAGGTGCAAATGCAGAATATTGAAGTGGACTGCAGTCGTTGTAAGAATGCTGTTCATTGACTACAGCTCAGCATTCAACACCATAGCACCCTCCAAGCTCATCAATAAGCTTGAGGCCCTGGGTCTCAACCCCGCCCTGTGCAACTGAGTCCTGGACTTCCTGATGGACTGCCACCAGGTGGTGAAGGTAGGAAACGACACCTATACTTCGCTGATTCTCAACACTGGGGCCCCACAAGGGTGCTTCCTACATACAGACTTGAAGTTATTGGCCACTTTAATAAATTGATCACTAGTCACTTTAATAATGTCACTTTAATAATGTTTACATATCTTGCATCACTCATCTCATTCCTATATACTGTATTTTATATTGTATTTTATCTTTTGCATCTTGACTATGCTGCCTTGCCATTGCTCATCCATATATTTATATGTATATATTCTTATTCATTTCCTTTACTTATGTGTATTAGGTATTTGTTGTGAAATTGTTAGATTACATGTTAGATATGGCTGCACTGTCAGAACTAGAAGCACAATCACTTCGCTACACTCGCAATACCATCTGCTAACCATGTGTATGTGACCAATACAATTTGATTTGGAACTTCATAACCTTCGATCACATGGTTGTTGTAAAGTTCATGCAGTCAAATTTCAGTGATTAAATAGAGCCCCTAGATTCAATCAGATTAAGCGTTAACCGGCGATAGCAGACACCCGGGGAGCTGATGGGTTGGCGGTGTCTGGGGTGCAGGAGTAACTGCATTGGAGGTGTAAAATTGGGGAGCAGCTGCTCTTGATCATGGTCATGAAGTCACACCCGCCCCATCTCCAGATAGAAGGTCAGAATGAGAATGAGAGTGTAGGCTATATAGAAATAGTTAAGCTCAAATTGAAAATCATTCAACTAAATAATGAGGATTTCTGTCAGCCTAATCGAGCTGTGGATTACATCTCACATTCCAGTGTCTGAACTTGTAAACAAGGCTGCATGGGATTTCTCTTAGGGCTCCATTCAATGCATATCGGGGGAAATTCAGCATTACAGCGTGATTGAAATTTAAAGGCAATGTTACAGAGAGAGACTAAATTCATCGTAAACGCTGCATAGGTCAGTTCAATCTGAAATGACCT